>NC_047668.1:31667162-31812162 GCF_011762505.2 Arvicanthis niloticus
CTAGCCACTATGAAAAGAAGCCTCTTCAGCTGGTGAGAAGAGTGTGCCCTGATTAGCAAGGAAGCCACACCAGGCTCCAGGCATTTTAAAATTGAACTGAGGGCCCCGCTGCAGCACAGCTTCTATTGTTCGGTAATGAGTATTTTGCAGAGTCCTTTCAAAAGTAAACTGTATTGTTCCCTTGCTAGTTTCCGTACTTCAGAGTGAGGTGATTATGGTTTCTAAAAAAGCACTTTCAGGATGGCAAAAAATTATCTATTCAAAAAGACCCCCCCATGTTTGGTGATAAATTTAAAAAAAATCTTAAACATTTTGAGAGCATCTTAGAAAAGGTTTAAATTTATCTGAAAATCCTGCCTTTGATCCCAGGTGCACGGAGTCTAGAAACCCCTCAGAGCCCACAGACCGCTCTGTTCTCTGAGCTGCTGCTTGGGCAAGAAATTCTGCATAGCAAACAGTTCAAAACTTAGGTGTTCAGAAAGGAATGCTAAGTCCAGAGGAGACTGAATAGCTCTGAATAAATGGGGCAGATTTTTATGAGGATATTTGTGTAGCTGAGAAGACAGTTTAGTTCAGCATGTGAGAAACTGCTGATGCATTTGTGTGTTCTGATGGAGCTCTAGCATAGGGTAGGGATAGAATTCATTTTTTTCTATTTCCATTTTTTTTACCCCCTTTTAGTGGCATGTGTATTCTTACCTACCTGAAAGAACCACAGTCTTCATCCTGTTTCAAGATATTATTTAATGGATCATTTGCCTATATACCTATATATCTTAGTAAGATGTGTTCAGAACACCGGGGGGCAAGTGTTTGAGGAGTCTAGCACCCCTCAAATAATGCATAGAGTTATCACACATATCAATTAGCATGGAGTTTAGCATATGCATCAAATATTGTGTGCACACATTTTAACTAATTCAAGGAATTGTAGCATACACATCAAGTACTGTGTGGGGTCTGGTACATGCATCATGTAATAAGTGAAGTCTAGCACATATATCAAGTATTGCTTGTAATATTCATGAAGCATTGCATGGGATCTAGCATTACACATGAGTTCATGGAATCATAGTTTCAACACACAGATCTCTGATTCTTTATGGAGTTGATTCTCATCCTTTACTGCATTGTGACATTTTCCCTAAATCCTAATTCAGTCAATACTTCCTACTGGAACTTAGGTAGCTGTAAAGTGAGTAAGTAGGTAGGTAGGCAGGCAGGCAGGCAGGCAGGCAGGCAGGCAGGCAGGCAGGCAGGCAGGCAAGCAGGCAGGTAGGCAGGCAGGCAACCAAGCAACCAAGCAAGCAGGCAGGCAAGAAAGCAGACAAGCAAGCAAGCAAGCAAGCAAGCAAGCAAGCAAGCAAGCAAGCAAGCAAGCAAGCAGACAAACAAGCAAGCAGACAAACAAACAAGCAAACAAGACAAGCAAGCATTCCTGCTGAATTCTAGTCCCCCAACCTATGCTATTCATAGGATTCTTGGGGAATCTGAAGCTCATATTTTAATCATGTCCCCATTTCTACACTTTCTGTTAACATTTTTAGAGATACAGAAGATATTAGATGTGTCTTAATTTGGGGGTCCATTAAGGTGGCTCAGCAGATAAAGACAATTGTCACCAAGTCTGATGACCTTGAGGTTGACCCCAGAAATCCATATTGTATTAGAAGAGAACTGTCTCCTTTAAGTTGTCCACTGACTTCCACATGTATAGAATGGTATGCAAACCCACACATATGTACTCTACCATAGCATGCACAACCACACACGTGCACTCTACTATGATATACACACCCATACACATGCACTTACACTCATGCGCTGTCAAAAATAAATGTTACAAAAAGGGTCTCAATTTGGTCTAATTAAACAGTACCCTTAAATGATAATGTAAACTATAATGATGAGTAATTCTGAAGGGCTTCTCACCCTTTCTCTTCCACATCAGCAATTCACATTTTTCACCCTTGCATTTCTTCTGTCTGTTAAAAAATAGGTATTGGACTCTTATAAAATGCCATTATGTCATTATTAGAATAAGAAGTTTTACTGTCTTTTTCTGCTTTAGTGAAAGGAACAAGTATGGCTTTGTCCTTTCTAGGACACTTATACTGTTGTTAAATGAGTAAGCTTCCGTAGTGGCATATTTGCATTTTGTAGTAAATACTAATAATCATTTTTTTTTAACTTGAAAAAATTCTCTAAGAAATAAGGAAATGGAGCTGGCTAGCTGTGACCCCTTTCCATGTGTTTGGTCTTAGACATTTTGGAGAAAGACCCATGTTGCTTGAGAAGATGGCAGGTATTATGAGATGTTCTGCTTTTTGGAAAAGTGACGGAAGAATTGATTTACAAATAATACTGTCAATACTGTGAACATGTAAATAAGATAGTTTATCAGTGTGATCAAGTAAAAATTATGTGAATATTCATAAGAAGTGAGTATACCATTAATTTTACCTATTGATGTGGTATGGAATGTGGTTGGTTATGAAGTTTCCTTAGAATAAATGGTACACAAAATACTCTGTGCCATGTGACAGTTACTGTTTATGGAAAAGTGCTTAAGTTATCATGGATCAGTTGGCAGTGTTACTTTCTTTTCTTCTGGCTATCTTGTGATTATATATATATATGTTTGTATGTGTGTATGTATATATTTGTGTGTATATGTGTATATATATTTTTTGTGTGTACATGTGTTTGTATATGTATATATATTAGTGTATATGTATATATATTTGTGTATATATATATGTATATATTAGTGTATATGTATATATATTTGTGTATATGTATATATAAATATATATGTATATATATATGTAAATATATATATATATTTGTGTGTGTGTGTGTGCATGTGCGTGTGTATGAGTAGGAGTGCAGAGGGGCACAGAGAACAACGTTAAGTGTCATTCCTAAGGCTCCATCATTTTTTGGGGTTAGGGGATATCCTTTCACTGCCCTGGAAATCAACAAGTAATCTCTACTACTGGCATTCTTTATGCAAAAGTATGAAATCTCCAACTTCCCTATGACCAACAGTGCCACACATGGTTTTGATTTTCAGAACTTTGGGACACTCCAGTGGTTAAGTGTGTAGTAAAACCAGTGTTTTTGGAAAAGTAGGGGAATGAGGAAACTTTCTGATTATGAATAATGCATGTTTATTTTAGGAAACTGGAAGCTCAAAGAAGATAAGATCCTCTATTAGCTTCAAGAGGAGTGAATCTGGATGCTTTTCTTCCCTCAGCTTATAAAAAGTGGAAGATGCATGCCACTTGCTGTGCCCTATTTCTACCTGTTACTTCTGTCACCAGAGCTACTTCTTGTTCACCATGTCAGAAGCCTTGGGCATCAACTCTTGGTGCTGTGGATTCTTCCTAGTGGTCATGTCTGTGTTCCACTTCCTCTGGTCTGGCCCTTCTTTCCTTATCCTGATCTTGGGCTTCTTCTTCTTCTATTTGGACCCATGAGGTGATGTCCTGCTCGAGCTTCCTTCCCATACGGGAATGCTCTCCCACTGCACTATCACTCTAAGATCAGCTTAGTCCTGTTTTTCTACAGATTAACCCAATGATACCATACTGTTCCAGGTCTTCAGTAACCCTGGTAACTCCCCAGCCTCATTTCTTGTCTTACCCCTTTTCATTTTCTCAGTCTGTACTTTAGTCAAAAAGTTTCCAGATCACTTTTTTTTAAAAAAAAATTCAACAATATCTGTGTCTTGATGTTTTTCTTATTCTTCTTTTACCATTCTTGAAGTCTCAAGTCTCCCAAGGTTTAAGAAATGAAATAAATGTCTTTGCAATGCTGCACATTTACAGAAATGTTTTTCACATAGAATCTTTGTATTTTTTTCCTCCAGAATTCATCTTATTACCAGCAACTCTGGGAATTCTTTCTGAACACTAAGTTTGATTGATGTAGAGTTTCCATATTTTGTGGTCAATATGTAGACACTGTAGAATGAAAGTCAGTAAAGATCCTGAACAATTACATCAGATGGATGTCCTAAAGAAACACTATTTTTGGACTTTATCTAGACAGGTAGCAGTGATAAATGTGGGCTAATCTTTTGCCATTTATTTATGATTCCTATGAGGTAGATTTGCAGATGGTTTTGCTTTCATGATATTAACCATCTTGTGGTGAGAGACACATACACAGAAAGGCAATGACAAGCTATCAGGAAGGGATTGCATGTAGAGATTAATAATGTGAAGTAATGAAGTAGGTGATAGGGTAGGATTGTGTGAAGTCTCATGCTTTTAACTTAACTTTTAAGGTTGTGCGATGTCATAATACTGTTGTATTGATAAGACATGCCAATCATCTATTACCGTCGAGCAGTAGTGATAGACATTCATATTATGGAGCTATAGGTCTTAGGACTAAAGACTTATTTTAAATAAACAGAAAATATTCACTTAAACTTGGAAGGAAATTCAATAGAATTCAAATAAATTATTGTAACATATAATGAGGAGACTCGTCATTCTCCCTGAATATTGACCAAAGGAAATAAATGAATAGATGTTGTAAAGAGAGGTATTTTAAGTTTATATAGAGGAAGTCTATTTGGATGTAGTATCTTTGATAGCCTATGTGTATAGGTGGGAGATAAGAGAAGCAGCCTAGGTAATTTCAGAAATCCATATTGTTTTATGCTGAGGGAAGGTGAGCTAGGTTGACTGGAGGTAGCCCCTGCACAGAAGAAGATCCATACAGCTCAGAAAGAGTTCTTTGCAGAGGTGGTTGGAAAAATGTCATTTCTCTGGAAAAGGGATATTTTGCAAACAGGTAATGCTGTTAACTTGCCCTGGAGTGTTTCATGCCACTTGACTGGAGAAAAAGGAACCAAGAGAAGAGAGACAAGTATCAAAGGGACAGTAATTGGAATGTTGAGCACAGTGGTGATCTACGTGAGTGTAAAGCATCCATGAAAATGATAAGCTATGATTCTAAGTGCTGGCCGGGATAGTCTTAGGCACTCTGTCCAGCCATAACATACATCATACTATTACTTAAGTTAGTTGGAACAGTAATTTTCTCTCAGGCATAATGTGTTGAGTCTAAGTATTTAATATTCATAGTCACTGATGGAGATGTTAATTTATCTGGCACATTCTATTTGCTTGGCTTGGTCAGAAAAACAACAAAGGAGCCCCCTTTTTTCATAGCTGTCCTTAGAACTGCCTTTCATATTTTGGTCAGCCCTTTGGTAGCTCAGCTATTAAGTTATATGCCACTGAACTAAATAATTAACTAGCTCTCTCAGGCCTGAAGTAAAAGGGGCCTTGGTTTGTGTGTAGTGATTAGACTTACTTGAAGAAGAATAAATGGTAACAAAGTACTTGTTTACATCACACAGTATTCTTAGATTACTCTTGTGCTTGTTTTCTTTCTTGCAAAATAGCATTTCTCATATTTTACCCTATTAATGGTTCCCGGTGACAGGGCAGACTTCCAGTCCACGGGGAAGAGCAGTCACCATGGAAAGTCCCATCACTTTCAGCATCTTCCTGAGAAACAAAGCAAGCAAGCAATCTTGTTGTTTTAAAATGTGCTGGGATTTTACACTTTCAACAGAAATAGGCACAATTTTCATTTTTTGATAGAAGTAAGGGGAAGACATCAAACCACTAAAAGTTGATATTTTTTCTTCTGAGAGTCTTTCAACTAGTAAGTAGTTTTATTAGTCCTTCCTAGTAGGGGTTGGAAAGGCTATGTAGAATGTCTCTCTCTCTAGTTAACTTATTCAAACACTGTTATTTCTAAATAGGCCATTCCACTTCTTGGCTGAAAGGCGGTAATACCTTTATCATGGTCAGTTCATAACGCCTACTCACAGGCAGAACCCTCCATGCCTGGATGTGTCTCTTTGGAGAAGGGCAGAAAAAAAGTCCTCCCCAGGGTGTATTATTATTGACTCTTCAGATGTAAGACAAAATTGCTTAACATTAAAGGAAAAAAATAGAGATTACTTGCTTCAGTACAATTTGGAAGGTTATAAAACTTGAACTAAATATCGATGTTTGCTTTGGCTGTTTTAAGGGTATGACCATTTCTGTGAACCTGGGGAGAATCAGTTTCTCTGTGTGCAATAGACACATGAAAAATACACCTGTTTAGCATGTTATTTATATTTTTATTATATTTCAGTAATAAAATATAATAATAAAATAAGTAATAAAAAATGTGAATAGTAAATTTAATAAATAATTAACCATTCATCAACTTCTCTCATTCTGTTGTATCTCCTTTTGCCTAAGAAATAAACCATATAAGATACTTGAGTCCTGTGAGGTGGTAAGTGCTGGTAAAGGCCCTGGCCACAAGCCAGATGACCTGAGTTGATCCCTGGAACCCACATGATGCAAGGAGATAACAGACTTCCAAAAGTTGTTCTCTGCTTGCCAAGCTGTGGCATGAACATTCACATATATGTGTATAGACATACATACATACACACACTACATAATCCTTACATATAAACAAGAAATAAAATATTGTTAATATTTTTAGTTATGTATGTATGCATGCATGTGTGTTTGTGGTTATATACATGTGCGTGCAGGTACATATGGAGCCCTGAGATCATGGATCCTTGTGGAGCTGGAGTTGTAGGTTTGGTGTGGTCCTGGGAATAGGACTCAGGCCCTCCAAATGAACACTGTATACTTATAACCGTTGATCCATCTCTCTAGCCCTCATTTTTTTTCTTTCAATTATAAACTATTCACAAATATGTCACATTATTCTGCATTTTGTACATGACATATGACTTATCCTTCAATTTACTTTCAGTACAAGGAGTACCAGTCTTGCAGTGGATAGCTGCAGGCCTGTTGCATTGATTATTATTATAAAGAACTCTGTTATTCCAGTTACATTAGATTTGTAAATTCATCCCTCTTTTCATGGGCATATAGATTGCTTCTACATTTTCTGATTGTAATAGCCTTCCTGTTAGCATTATGACTTTCCCCAAGGAGACATGGAAGCTCTCCTAGGAGCAGATTTGCTAGGCATTTACTAGTTTCTTGTAGTTGCTGAGAGAAGTTCTGCTAACTTTAAATTTGTGGTGATCCTGGTAAGGCATTTTTTTTCCTGAGTCTTCAATAGTGAATTCTTTTTTTTTTTTTTCCTTGCCCAGTTTGTAGTGAGCATGCTCACACCTGGGATTATGACCTCTCTTGGATTGTAAAGCTCTCATGATATGTGCCTGTCTATCCCACAGTTCCAAGTCTGTCTCATTCCTCTGTGCTTTCCTTTCACACTTTTAACATTCTCTGGTTAGAGAGATTGCTTGATGGATATAGGTGCTTGTCCATAGGCCTGGCAACCCTGGATCCCACAGGGTGGCAGAAGAGACCTGACTCTTGACAATCATTCTCTCGTCTTTCTATGTGTGCTGTGGTACATGTGTACCTGTACTCACAGCAAAATAAGTAAAGAAAAATTAACAAAAAAATAATGTTAGGTGTGGTGACTCATGACTACAATCCCATATTCCGGAGGCTGAACCAGGGGTGTTATTGTGACTTTGAAGGCAGTCTGGGCTTGGAATTGGAATCTAGGCCAGCTAGAGCTATATAGTAAGACCCTAGCTCAAAAAAAGCCAGCAAATTAACTCACAACTTGTGAATGCTTTGGTCCCACTTGAACAATCCAGGACAGCCACCCTAATCTGGAAGTCATTTTACTGGCAACTTTAATTCCATCTGCAACCTTAACTCCTCTTTGCCACATAGATAACATATGCACAGATTCGAGGAATCAAGTCAGAACATTTGGACAAGGTCTTTCTCTGCCTGTCATAGGATGTAGACCGTTGTACATCAGCTAGATTGTCTCCCACAGCTATTCTAAGTGGTATGTGAACACTTACACCCTGAAAGTGCATGTGAGATTCGTTTGTTCCACATCCTGCCAACAATGGGATTATAAGACTTTAAAATGTTATCCAGTTTGACAGAGAGACTGGGTAGCTCGCTATGCAGCTTTTCATGTAATTATTGGAGCGGTCGTTTTCCTTTTTTTGCCCATGACCAATTCCTTCCCTGTTTTCAGCCTGCTATTGTTTTCTTCTGTTTTATTATTCATTTAGAGATGTTCTTCAAATATTTTAGTTATACATTCTTTGTTTGTTTGTTCTTTAGCGTTACAGTGCTTTCTCCCAGCTTGATCGACTTTTCTACTTCTATAGGGTTGCTATTTTGGCATACAGATTTCAATTTCAAAGTTGATGAAGTCTATCATTTTTGACTTGAAGTCATGAAATTTTATTCTTGTTCATTAAATGTTTGCATAGCAGAGCAAAGTATAGTTTTTTAATTTTTTTTTCTATCTAAACACATTTATATCTTTGGAGATAGAACAACCTAAAAATGCCTGTTCAATTTGGGTTATCTTGGTTTTATATAGATTTTAGCTGAGAACTCTCTTATGCAAAGATTTACGGGTTTATGAAATATTGCTGCTAGAAAGAGCATTGAGGATGATCTGATCTGGTTCGAATCTGATGTCCAGAGATACAGTGGCAGATCTAGAAGTATTGGCAGAGAATGCTGTACACACTGGATTTTGTTTTCTTTATTGCCTTTGGTCTTTGAGTTGAACTTGTGTGTGTGTGTGTGTGTGTATGTGTGTGTTTGTGTGTTTGTATGTGTATTCCTACATACAAATACAGGCAGAAAGACTAGCAAACTACCTCAGTTATTGACCCTTGCCTTACACCTTGCTTGACACAGTGGCTCTTTGTTGTATTTCTGTGGAGCACGGCCGACTAGCTGGTCCATGAGCTTCCACGGTCTTCTGTCTGCCTCCCATTTCCCTGCAGGTGTACTGAATTACAGATTCTCATGTTACACAGACAGCTTTTGCATAGGTTCTGGGGATTCAGACTCAGGTCTTCATGCTGGCACAAGTGCTCTTCCCCATGGAGCCCTTTCCACAGCTCTTTTAATCGACATTCCATGCTACTGGGACTGGGTAAAATAATGACTGCTCGTGGATAGCCATAGAAGTAAAACGTACCAATGCTAGAAATCGTTATAGGGAGGCAATGGATTAGCCCCTCACTGTCCGGAACAAAGGTACCTAAGAGGTGAGGAGTCATTGGCTGTTGTCATTGTTACTCCTGAGAGGAGGAGAATTGTGAAATAAGACATAAGTGTGGTTGAGGCTCAATCAGCTTCCCTAGAGTATACGTTACATTTTGGATAATCAGTCCCAAACATCCTTCTCTTGTGGACTACATTCTGGAAGGAAACTTAGCCTAGCGAAATCCTGCAACTTCCCTTATCTACAACACTAACTGAGCCACTCCACGCCCCTCCTCCACCCTCCCGATGGATTTGTTTCCCCTATGTCAGTTATAAACTCTTTAAGCTCAGGGATAAAATTAAGTACATTGCTGATGCCCAAAATAAGTGTCTCAAGATTTTTTTTTCACTTCTTTTTCCTTAAAGGAGTGTTGGAGAGGAACTTAAAAGTGACTGACAGTTGACAAAGATGTGGTTGCCTGGCAACCGGCAATTTAAATAACTAGGAGTTGATATGATTTACTAACCTGATAAACAGCAAGAACTTTAATATACTCCAAAGGACTGCTACAGATGTTGCATTGAGCTATTTATATGTGTTGATCTATCTCAATCTATTTTAATATATGCGTTATATATATGCAGATTTTTTTCCTGCAGAACAGGAATATGAAAGCAAAAGTCTCTGTCTCTTTCCCTATGTGACATTAATAGATGTTACCTTCAATGTTAATTGTTTTCAATTCCTCAGGTTTATACAGACTTTTAGTTTCAAAGGAACCATTTTTACTAACAGGGAATAAATATCTTATGGAACTGCGGCTGATGTTTTGAGTTTTAATATGGTATTTTAAGGGAGTTGTTGTTGTCTTACTTTCTCAAGTTTTATCACTTAAATTTTTCTCCATTTGTTGACATGGACTGGCTGTTGCTTTTGATTCTTCACAGAAATAATGATGATTAATAAGACCAAACCAAAGTGAGTCAGCTTAAATGATTGGTCCGTTTTCCTTAGGGGTCATCAGGCTTTCGATGCTGCCTTGTGCCAACTACTTTTCTAGGGCAGACAAGCCCTCCATACCTGACCCTTGTCCCTACTGGCCATCTTCAATATGGTTCCTCCAAGGGATGGTAGAAAAGCTGCAGCCACTGTATACCCAAATAGCATAGTGACCCAGTGAGTGTTCGTTCCTAGAGGGAGGTTAGAATTGTTATTTTGCATATAAATTCCATATAGCATATTTAAATATTCAGTATAAGATTTTGACATTTTCTTGGCCATAACAATGTTGTTACTAGCACAGATATTGAGCTAATTTTGAGGACTAGTTTGAAGTTTTCCTGGGTGGGGGGGTGTGTCAGGTCAAGTGTAGCAGACGATGATGACTTTGACAAATACTTTATGATACAGGAATACACAAACATAGTTTTCCAACAAAATAGTTGAGGACATATCTAGATATTTTTAAAACTGCTCATTGAAATTATTTACAAATTATCTGGGTAGGTAAGACTTGGAGAAAATCGGACAAGAGGACATTAATGCAAACCATGTGTTTTTGCATAAAACCAGCATTCTAAGTCTGAATGACAGCTTGTTCATGAAACTTCCCCTCCTTTAATAACAACACCGTTCTCCACATTCAGGTAGGCTGTGCTGTCCTAGGAGTCCTTAGAAAATGAGTGTTGGCATTTTGTGGTGGTAGAGACAGTTTGCAAAATAGAGGCCCTGACTGTCAGAATGAAATTACCCAAGTATTGAAAATTGTGCAAATATTTTACATACCTTTCATTCATTCCCACTGGGTCTGCAAGTAACTGTTAGGCCTGGCCACTTCCTGGTGAGGAAAGGGGTGATTCGAGTGGTTGAACCAATTGCCTGTGAGCATGGGACAGTGAAATCAGAGGTGGAGTTTGCATTAAGGTTAGTCAGTCCAAAGCCGAGTGTGATTTTCATTGTGTTTCTGTTTTGTTATTTTGCTTCCTTCATTGTTTAAATGTATTTTCCAGTCATGTTCACATTTGTGTTTAAATGTAAGTGTGTAGAGCTTTAACCAGCCAGCCAACTAACCAGCCAACCATGCTGTAAACAAAACAACAAACAATAAACAAAAACAGAAACAAAAACAAACAAAACAACAACAAAACCCCAAAATCAACCCCCCCTCAAAAAATAAAACAACCAAAGATATTTGTTTCTGAGCTTATCTCAATGTCTCAGATAAGTCCAAAATCTTCATTTACAGAGGGGACTTGAATCCATAGCCTGAGTAATCCCTGGTGGGAAATCTTTGTGGCAGGTGTTCAGAAGCTCATTGTAAGCACAGGCTAGATCCCTGCACGGCTAAAGCTCCTGTGATAAATACAGTTCACTAACTTGCAATATCTGAGTCAGAGTTACTCTTAGTGAGAATGTAAATATGATGTCTGTGCAAGAGAGGCAGGCCCGTCCTCCTTGGTAGGACGAAGTTCAGAGAACAAGATTTCTGAGATGACGATTCATGTGGCTCACATTAGTGCATGCAGGGCATGTAGGTATTTCCCTGTGTGTTGTTATATGCACAAACAGGAGATCTCTGTAGGAAACAGTGAGTGTGGGCAAGAAAAGAGCCAGGGAGGGATAGAATTAAGCTAAATCTTAGGCACATAATAGCCAGAGAGTAGACAAGAGGATGAAGGGGGACAAATGATGTTGGTTTAGCTCATTGGTTAAGTTGGGTTCTTCAGGCAGGTAGGTGTCACAGTAACGGTCTGCTAAGTTGGAAGATGTCTTGGCACAGTCTCCCTCAAGGAGCTCAGATGTGGGCATAAGGAGCAAATCACTGAGGAAAGGCCTGGCTTCTTGAGGCCATCATGACTTCAGTCTATGGTGTGTGGTGTGTATGTATGGTTTGTTTGTTTGTTTGTTTGTTTGTTTGTTTGCCTTAGGAGCATATAACACTGCGGGCCTAGAGTGGTGTTGTTGCTACCTTAAAGTTGAATGGACCACTAGTTGATAGAACACTGAGTAAAATGACCAGCAACTGCACCCAACATAGACAGGCATGGAGATTTGAAGGAGAATGACTTCCATAGCCTCATGTATTTAAATTCATGGCTCCCAGTTAGTAGAACTGTTTGGGAAGGATTAGGTGTGGTCTTGCTGAGTGCCAGTGACACTGGGGGCAGGTTTTAATGTTTCAAAAGACTTGTGCCCCTCCCAGTGCTCTTTCTCTGCCTTGCACTTGGGCCTAAGTCTCTAGTAAGTTCTCAGGTGCTGGTTTTGCACCATGCCTACCTACCAACCAGCTGCCATGTTCCTTATAATTTATGGTCACAGACTCTAACCTTCTGAAATTGTAAGCCCACAAGTAAACTCTTCTATACATTGCCTTGCTCATGGAGCCTTACCATAGTAGAAAAGTAACTAAGTAACAGGCCTGAGGATCTATTGAAATTCCTAAAGTTGTCTGTGACAGAAGAAGAATAGTTCTTCATGGAAGGGGAATGTTCTTTACATGAGAGAAATAGACTACACAGTTTTCTTTAAATTTCTACAATGTGATAGCTGTTACTAGCTTACTTAAATTTTTTTCCTCCATTTACACTCAAGTGATTTTTTACAATGCAAGTAACATCAATGAAAGATTAAAGCAAGCGTGGTGTATTCACAAGCAAAGGATAACACAGTATTTTCCTTTAGAATACACATTTGTCTTCTAAAAGAAAGACAGCAAGGGAAAAAGCTTGAGTAATTAGATCCTTTTGTCACTGTAGCAGAGGGAGATGATTAATCACTGTGCTACAGAACTGTGCTCCGCAGCAGGGGGTGCCCTGTGTCACTCTTTGCTCTTAGAATGGATCTGACTTGAAGTAAAGTACAATTTGTATACTAATGCTAATAATAGCCAATCTTTTGAGTATGTTCCCCTTCACATTACTTCCTATTATTTCCGCTAATCCTCAACATGACCTGGTAAGTTAAATAATTCATGTTTAAGCAACTGAAACTCAGAGAGGTTAATTGACTTCCAGACCACCCTGCTAGTGAGACATTTCACAGGACCACTTTGCTGTGTGGAGGCACTGTCAGATCTTCATGAGGTAAGTCCCAGCATTAAAGAATTCTCAGACCCCCAACCCCTTAATGTATACAATATTGGAGCTTGAAAAGAAGATCTACACCACTGTAAATTACAATGATGGATAAAGGTCCTTTGTATTTGGCTTGCTGATCATAGCCTGTGCCTCTGTACAGGAGAGGTAGGGAGTAGACCAGGGGAGCCAGATTCTTTTAAGCATGCTTCACGGGGCAATTTTCTGCAGCAGGAGGTCATAGTGTATGAGTTACAAAGCCCTCCTGCTGTGCAGATATCAGGGGTTGTCTGTTACAAGTTCCTCCACTTCCACTGTGACTTCCTGTTCACATTCTATTTTGGACTTCTGTCCCTTGTGTATTTACAGGTAGATAAAGTACTCTCTCCCTCTCCCCTTTCCCCTCCCTTTCCACCTTTCAGTCCCTTCCTGTCTTCCTTCTTGGCCCTCTATGTCTAGCCTCTTCGACTTCACTGAAAAACTAAAAAGGGACCTGTACATCCTGCAGTTTCTGGCCCCCGTGAACTCATTTTGATGTTTCCGAGGGCTGATTCCTTCTTGTCCAAGGAAGGAAGGTGTAGATATGGGCCTTCAACTAACCATCCAAGAAAAACTATGGAGTAAAATGTTTTGATAAAATTGTATTTATTGTAATAGGGATTGTTGAGGATATAATATGGGCACTGGATACCCTGGGGACTAAATCTGATGTTTTAAAATCTCAGGGCTACTACAAAAGATCTATTTTTATCAACGCAGGTACTGTAGTTGGCAGGATTTCTTTTTCTGAAACGAAATATCTAGCAGGCCATTTCTGATTATGTTGTGTATTTTTAGATGTTACCATTGAGTTATATTTATAGTATAGACTACTGAATCCTATCTTAAATATGCAAAATATATGCATAACTAACCTCCCAAGCTGTGTTCCTTGCTCTATATTACACCCATAATGTAGCCCATGTTTAAGTTGTTGTCCCAAAGTCTTGGAAAGAAGCTTAGTATTTGCTTGTCAAATGTACGCATGGAGATTGTGGGGGGCGTGTGGCCCTCTGCACACCACATCCTGCTCCTAGCTAAGCTATAAGGGTAAAATTAGGAGTGCACAGGTAGGTAATGAGGCCAGTGTCCTTGCACAGATAAGTCCTCAGACACCAGGGATGGGGATGAGCTGAAAGGAGCTGGCCTGCCGATGTTGTCCTTGTGTCAGCGACCCAGAAAACTCAGTGTGGGTTGTAGCATTAGAGAAGGTTAAATTGCAGACTGAGGCATTGCTGTGGCACTTGCTAGTACCAGCCTCCAAAGCCCCAAATCCCCAGACTCCCTGCTGTTCTGTTTCTCAGGACAACATAGGTCATGCTGGAGCTCAGTCTTTCTTTTGCTGCCAACACTGGAAGGGACAATTCTCAGTATCCCATTCTTCACTCTAGCAGTGATATCTGCTTTGTTTAGAGGCAAAGTAGAGCTTGTAAAACCTGTCTGATAGCAAAGTGTGTCCCTCCCCACTTGGGGAAGGAAAAATGTTGGAGGCTGACAGGAAGGTAACACATGGAACCCTTCTAGCAATTAGAGAAATCACTTCAATTGAAAGGCCTATGGAATAGTCCTGCCTTGTACAACATTTCATAAGTAACTTTCAGCCATTGTCCTTTGTCTCCTGTAGCCCATGAAGGCACTCACGACTCAGGGTCTACTATTCATATATGATGGCCAAGATTCTAAATGTATATTTTTCATATATTTCATCAAATCGAGAACTGTCTTATAGTTCTTCAGAATTGTATGTTAACAAACTGAATAAACAATTTTGTCCCAAATGAGATAACTCATGGTTCATACAGTTAAATTTTTCCCACTCTTCACTTATTCATCAATAATTTATTGTGTACCTGCACTGTACCATGCACTGTACCAAATACAGGCAGTTAAGAGATTAATGTAGTACAATCCCTGAACAGAAGAAACAGTCTCATGGCAGTCAAAAGCACTATACCTATGTAGGAGGCACCATTATTGTCTAATAGGGCATAGTGAGAATGTAGGTGAGGAAGCTATTTACTTGAGATGGCTGAGTAAAATTCTCACGTGGATCCATGCCATAGGAGGGAACCTACCCCTGACACTGTCTGGAGGACCAGAAACCAGAGGCCAGATGGCTCAAATACCTAGAATAGATCCAAACAAGATGGGAAAAGGTCAATAAAATGATGCCTAGTGATATTCTTCTATACTCATAAATTGGTATCTAACCCAACTGTCATCCAGCAACTAATGGTAACAGATGCAGAGACCCATAGCCAAACGTTAGGAGGATCTTGGGAGATCCTGGGGAAGACGGGGAGGAATGATTGTAGGAGCCAGAAGGGTCAGGGACACCACAAGAAAATCCACAGAATCAACTAACCCTGACTCACAGGGGCTCATAGAGACTGAACTGACAATCAGGAATCTACATGGGTCTAACCTAGTCCTTCTGCATGTATTTTATAATTGTGTAGCTTGGTGTTTTTATTGGACTCCTAATAGAGAGAGTGGGGGCTCCTTTGGTGTATTTGCCTGCTTTGGGGACCCTTGTCCTCTTACTGAGAGAATAAATTAACAAAGAAATAACCTTAAAAATAACCTTAAAAGAAAAAAGAAAAAATAATTCTCCTGTTAATATAATCTTAAAGAGTTCAATGCAGGAAGGAGAGAAAAAGTAGTAGTGGCCTTTGTAGAGGGAGGTGACCAAACATGGACAT
This sequence comes from Arvicanthis niloticus, assembly GCF_011762505.2. Taxonomy (NCBI): domain Eukaryota; kingdom Metazoa; phylum Chordata; class Mammalia; order Rodentia; family Muridae; genus Arvicanthis; species Arvicanthis niloticus. The sequence goes on from NC_047668.1 coordinate 31,683,034, forward strand.
GCAAACAATTTTTATGGGGGTAATGAGAACCAGCATCTAATAGCTTTAGTATCCCCATGCTGCTGCACAAACTGGTGTCCATTCTGATTGACTGATGCCTGAGCCCCTGTCCTAGCTAAGCATGTTGGGCTTCTGGCAGGTGTACAGCATTCTGTAGTGATTTACTTCATCATCCTAGGTTCAGCAAGCAATGGTCTAGAAGTTCAAATATGCTACGGTAGTAAGGATATTTAAGTCTTTCTGCCAACTTAAAAAAAAAAAAAAAACTTGGGTTTCATTCTAGGAATAGTGCCAGATGGCCTGAAGACATTGGTTTTATATGTGAGGAGAAGAAAAAGAGTGAGAAAAGGATTAGAATTTTGAAGGAACTTGAATGTCACTTGAGGTTTTGTGTCATCAGATTTACTCATTCATTTAGCATGGAAACAAGATAGAAGACTAGACCAAAAATCCAAGTTGGAGCAAAGGAGGAAGTATCAGTCAATCAGAAAGAGAAGAGGGTGGAGATGGATATAAAAAGAATTTCCTCTGTGTAGCCCAGGTTGGCGTAAATCTCACTGTACAACCCATGTTGGCTTTCCATTTGTGATTATCTTGCCTTAAACTCTCAAGGACTGAGATTGTATGTGTACCAATTTGCCCTGTCATAGGAAAGTGTGTGTGTGTGTGTGTGTGTGTGTGTGTTAATATGGCTTCATGTCTTCACTGTTGCATATGTATGTGTGTGTACTTGAAGGTAGAGGCAAGACTGTCTTGGTAGATTTCAGATGTCTCCCTTGTTGCCGTCCATCTTATTTGCTGAGGCAGAGTGTTTTGCTGAACTTGGAGCTTGCCAATTTGAATAGAGTATCTTGCCAGCTTCTCCGAGGGATTCCTTGTCTCTAACAAGGATTCCAGGCAGTCTGGCACATGCTTCTGCCTTTTTCTCTGGATTCTGGGCTCTGGACTCTGGTCCTCATGCCTTTGCAGCGGGTGCTTAATCCACTGAGCTGTTTTTCTAGCAAGTGAATACTTTTAAGAGTGCCATGCTTTACCTTTCATGATTGTCTTTGGGAGATTCAGAAAACAGACAACTGAGGTAGAATTTCAGGTTTCAGTAATGGGTGATGATAAGCCTGGCATATACTCAGTTGAGTAGGCATCACCGTCCCTTTCTTAGAGTGGCTGTTCAGGCTCTGTGACATAACTGCTGCAGTTCTGAGTTATTTCTTTGAGACTGGTGCACTGACATAGTGGGTTCGCTCCACCAAGAAACTGTGTGCAGCTCACTTGATAATCAGAGTCAGCGTATGGTGCCTATTGTGCAGAGGAGGCAGAGATGATGGCTCCTCTGCAAAGAGAAGGACTTGTGGTGGAGTAAACTTGACTATGCATTTGACTTGTAAATCAATCTGGGAAAGATAAACTAGAGATAAATAGAAACTGTAGTAGTAGTAGTAATAGCAGTAGTCAGTAGTAGTTCTTGTTAGTAACATACGTTGAAAAAGCATTCTGTCTTTTAGTTTAGTCTGTAAGGGGCTAGAAAGGTTCTTTAACATAGTAGACTTGCAACTCAGTGGATGCCTCCTGAAACTGATGACTAGGTAGATAATCTTCATATTTAAACAGTTCTGAGGTGATGACTGCACCTCTTTGTGAGCTGGAGAGACAGCATTCAGGCTGAGAAGACCAGCCCCTCTATTGCTAGGAGGATCCATGAACAGATACTTGGAATTCTTTAAGCTCTGGCTTTAATGGGGGGAATATTCAATTATTCAGTGTGTTCAAAGGGCCGTGAAAAGCCAGAGAATGCACGCCGAGTGTAAGTTCTTTGTGACCAACTTGTATCATTATTATTGAACATATGAGTAGATTGTTAAAAGACCCATGGGAAGTTCATACGACAGGGAAGGCCAGGGATGCAGGCTAGGGTGTTGGATTGTATCAGAGCTGACCCTTCCCAGTGGCATAAGTAAACTAAAATGTTGAAAGCATATCATGCCCTTGGGCTGTCATCTGCCTTGTGTCCATTTTCAGGGATAAAGGAGTCATAGCAGTTTTGATTTTATTACACAATGTTAATTTTTTTCAGAATAAACCAATGCATTTTTAGAGACTAATGTTCAAATTAATCAAAACTACTAATTGAAATTAGATATCGATTATATGTTTTGTTAATTTGCATTTGTATTCTTTTCTCTTTATATTTTGGTTATCTCCCCATTTAAGGGCCAGTTTTATATTATTCATAATCCACTCTTATGATAAGAATGACAAAAATGTAGGAGAAAAACTTCTACATTCTAGTCTACTGCTCTGCAGTGCCATTGGGAACTGTGGGAAGAGTTGAGAGTAAAGAATCCGTTCCCGTTGAAAGATGTTGACCGTTGAACCCTTGTAAAACTAAGCAAATAAATGCATTCTTAATTCCATTTTAATTTTGTCTCTAAATGGTGTGGATTGGAAGCTGGGGAGACAGCTCAGATTGTAAGGTGCTTGCCACAGAAACCTAAGGGCTTAGATTGGGATTCCCAGCACCCATATTAAAAGAAGCAAAACCGAAACAAACAAAACAGAGGCACAGTGACAGAGAAGGTAGCATCCCCAGGGTTTATGGACAAGCCAGTCTAGGCAGGTACTACAATATATATATATATATATATATATATATATATATATACACACACACACACACACAAATACATACATACACTTATAGTGAAATCACACAAAGGTATAGATACAACTGCTTCTGTAGCCACAAAAAGAAGGAGACATACCCAGCCTCTGGGGCAGCCACATACCATTGTATCAACCATGCATCACTGCACATGCAGATCGATATTCCCTGAAACAGTACAGGAGAACTCTTTAAATGACTATATTCCAGTACACAGCTTTAATTGTAGTGATAACTTCAGCTTAATGTGGCTTATTGGAAATGAAAGTGCAGTAAGTGGGAACCAACGCCTAGCAACACAGAAGTGCCTTCTAGTTTTCTGTAAAACATTTAAATAATAATGCATTGGGAATGTCTCAAAATGTGTTATGATTAGGCAGTTATTTAAAAGGTTGAATGTCAAAGAGAGTTGTTTAAATTTTAAAAACATTGACATTTCAAAGCTAGATTCTTGTTTTTATGCCAGATTTGCTCTGTACTCAAGTTATGAAGTCAAAACCCAATGGTTATACACTTACCACAGTCAGCCTGGTACAGACAGTTGGTATGCATATTTTTTTGTGGATGTAGGTGACAGATGTTATCACAGTTAAGCTTTTGAAAGTTATCTGGAGAGTTGAGTTATATTTGTAAATGTGTAAGTTATCAGTTGTACAAAGGAGCACTATAGAATAAAAACATGAAGAGGGGGAAAGACAGCCCGTGGCTTTGATGTGATTAGAACTGCTTCATCTGTCATCCCTGAAGGTTTCCTGGTCCTTGGTTGTTGTTAGTCACTTACTTAACTATTCTTTATTTTCCTTATGAGCTAGAGTCTTACTGTATAGCTCAAGTGTTCTTCAGTTTGTGATACTCTTGTTTTTATCTCACAAGCTTAGGGACTCAGCTAAGTTTTAAAACAATATTTTCAATAATTATTTGAGAATTTTATACAATGTATTTTGATCTTGTTCGTCTCGTTCCCCCAACTCTTCCCAGACCATCCCTCATCTTACCCTTCAAACTTCATTCTCTCTTTCTCTCTCTCCTTCTCCCCATCCCCCTCTCTCTCCTTCCTTCCTCCCTCTTTCACTCCCTTTTTCTGTCCTGCTCTTCTGTTAAAAATAAATAGAGTTCAATATGTGCTGTCCAAATACTCTTGGGTATAGGGCCTGCCCTGGAAATTGGTTGATCTACCATGGGCCACGCTCCTAAGGAAAACTGACTCCCCTTCTCCTGGCAGCTGTCTTCTGTTCTTGCCTGGGTAGTACTTCATAGCCACCTTTCTGCTCCATGCTCGGATTTTTGTCTGTCTTTAGCTTGCACAATTCTTGTGTACGCTGTCACAACTGCTCTGATTTCACATTTTCAACTGCCTTGTTGTATCCAGACTGTTTCATGCAGTCATCCATTGCCCCTGGCTTTCACAGTGTTTGCCCTACCTCTTCTGTGATGATCTTGGAGCCTCACAGGGAGGAGCATGATATAGTTGTCTCATTTAAGGATTTGCACTTCAATGTCTTTTGTTCTCTTCACGTTGACTAGTTGTGAGTCTCTGTGCTAATCTCCTTCTACTGCAAGAAAACCTTTCTCTGACAAGAGTTGACTAGATGCACTGATCTATGGGACTAGCAGTAAGTTGTTAGGAGTTGCCTTAATTCTGAGTTTGTTTAGCAGAATATTTCTAGTGGGTTTTTCTTTAGGGCTTATGTCCTATCTACCAACAGGTGCTTGCCCCTGATAATGGTGCCAGGTAGGGTTCTATCTTTTGGAGTGGGCCTTAAATCTAGAAAGTGGTTACTTCCACATTGATGCCATGATGCACCAGCAGACATATCTTGCCACCAATTATTATTGTTGCTCACAGAGTTCAAGCTGAATAAGAGTGGTGACTTGTGTAAACAGGAGGCATAGTATCTTTCTGAAACCTGATGGCTAATCAGTAGCATGAGACTTCCAGGCCAACGCCAACTTTATTTCTCTGTGTTCTATAACTCAAATACATGGTATTTTCAGCAATGTCTTACTGTCAAGTTTTGGAGGGGGTAAACAAGAGCAGTGCTAATAGCTTATAATATTTGGGCATCTATGGGACCCCAGTGGCCACCAATTCCAAAAGAGGTATCTTGTTTCTGGTACTAGGCTTTTTATTTGTTAGCCTGTATTGTCTAGTAGGGTAATGTCTCCTGTTGTAGAGTAGCTGTATTTAAGTTTATTTAAAACACACACACACACACACACACACACACACACACACGATGTATATTTATATTTTCTAGGCATCTTTTACATTAATGGGTTTTCACATGATGTCTTCAGAATGCCATTATTAGTTTTCCCTGTTCATCCTCCCTGCTCTATTTTGCACCCCACAGCCTACTTAACCCCTCTGTCCTGTTATTCTCCTTTTATGCTTATATCACAGCAGTCTATCTCTCATCTCTCAGAAGTCTTCCCTTTCTATGGTCTAGTTTCCTATGGCTACCCCAAACAAAACACACATATATGAAGATTCGAAACTAACATCTATGTATGGGAACACATGCAGCCTTTGTTTTTCTGGGTCTGGGTCATTTACTCGGGATGGTTGTTTTCAGCTCCAACCCAGGCTGTCACTGGTGTTCAGAAGTGTATTCATAGCATTTATGAGACATTTCGGGCTACATTTGCTCATTTAAAACAGTCTATAAAGTTAAATCCTAGTGCAGTTTACTCTCTTACTTACTTGTATCGAATTATGAAGTCATCATGATGTTTTTCATCTGCAAACTGTAGCGATGGGTGGAGGTGGTGGTAGTGGTGGTGAGTAAAAGCTAAGACATAAAAATTATTTATTAGTTTAGCTCTTGTAACAATAACTCAAATACAATGATACATTATCTAAATGCAGCATCTATGAAGATCTACGCAGGTGGTTTGATTATAGGAAGCATGGCATTGAGATCTTCCATTCAGGTGTCTATCAGAATGGCTGTTTTTTCCTATATAAAGACAAAGGATTTTGCTCTGCATTTTAAAATACTTTTATAGGGATGTTACTTTCTTTTTTAACATTTATTTTTATCTATATATATGTTTTTATTGGATATTTTATTTCTTTACATTTCAGATGTTATCTCATTTCCCCATCCCCCCTCCCAAAACCCCCTATCCCATCCCTACTCCTCCAGCTTCTATGAAGGTGTGTTCCCACCCACCCACACACTCCCGCCTCCCCGCCCTCAAATTCCTCCATACTGGGGCATCCAGTTTTCACAGGACCAAGGATCACCTCTCCCACTGATGCAGGGCCTAAAGGGCCAGCCTGGGAACACACATGGAGAGATGTTACTTTCTTACTGATGTAGGAATCACAAATTTATTGATTGTGCTGGTAAAATGAGCACATCAGTGTAACTTTTGAAAAGGATTTGCCAAATGCCCGTTTTTAGTGTTATTAAGCCTTCATACTTATCAAAGCCCGCAGAGAGTGTGAGGCTGTCTACATAGGCATGCTGTTCTGCTCGGCCGCTCTAATAGCTCATTAGCATATTTCTACTTGAGATCTTTACAGCATTAGTGCTGTTCTTGGTGCTGTTATATATTTCTTCAAAGAAGTATGTATTTATATCCAGCTTGATACTTTCTTGCAAAAATAGTAATAACACTTTCAAAATACTGATGGGAAATGAGTCTCAATAAATATGCGTGTTTTCTTGAGATAGAGAGACAGGATCCTCAGAGCTCCAGTATCCTCTGTATAATATACTGTAGGTCAGATCTATTTTAGTTAGATGCTTACTAAGTGCAGTTTAAAAGTTTCTTTTCTTTTTTTTAAATTTTGACTTTCCAGTAAACAGTTAGGAAAATGTCCTTGGAATGGCTTTTTCTCTAAGTGCCTGGACGTGGGAGTGCATTTAGACGCGAAGCAGAAAGCCCCTTAAATTCCCTTTGCAGAGTCAGTCCATCCAGTTAGTGGCACTCCTAGAAAGAGTGTCTCTTACTGCTTTTAACAGGAACAAGATTGCGAAAGATTTCAAGAAGTGGAAAATGTAATGGGGATTTCTGGTCAGTCCTATGGCTCCTGACTTATTTGTTGCTTTTTTAGGCCATTAACTTTTCCCTCCACCAACTGGTTCTTTTTCTACAAGTAAAATATTGACAATAACAGCTAATGTGCTATGTAGCGAGATATTCGTATCCATAACTCCAAAAAACCAATTTTCAGTTTCTGTAGGAATGGAAATAGCTGTGAAAGGGCAGATTGGGATCCATCTGTAACACGTGAAGTCCATTTTCATTCACTGTTTCCTTTTATTCCTGTTGGTTCATGTTCTCAGTATCCCCGTGCTACGAGCAAGATGGACATTGGCTTTTGTTCCCTTTTCAGTTCCGGGAATCAAACCAGGAGCCACAGACACACTAGGCACACACTGCAGCACTGACCTGTTAACCCCAGTTCACATTGCTCGTCTACTGCTAAAGAGTGAGAGAACTAAGAAGTTGGTGTGACTCTCAAAGGCCCAAGTCAACTTGTAACTGAGCTGAATCCTAGAGCCAGCTCTCTGGTTTTCAGCGCGACTGACACGATTTTCTTATACTCTAGGTTTCTTCTCTGCTGTCGCCACTTGAACAACCAGTGTCAGCTGAGAGCAGGCTGTGACTCTACATCCTCGACCATCAGCCCTTCTGATACCCACAATGAGCTCTCCAGTGCAGCCAGGTCAGTCCTGTTACTCTGAGAACTGATAACCGACTTTATTTGGAGGATTTTGCTTTGCGTTGCTTCAAACCAGGCGATGGAAATAATCAAGGAACTATTTTTTTTCACAAAGATTAAACAATAGAATACTATATTTTGAATTTTACATTCTACAGTTAATTGTCTATTAACCCAGTTTACTTTCTGAGTAATTCCATTTGCACTGTTGTCTGAGCACTGGGTGTTGATTCGTCTGTTTCTAAACGAATGTTCAGATTAAATTATGTGCAGTTATAAAAAAAAATATGATGCAAGACTTTAATTCATACCCGTGGTCTTTCTATTTGTTTTTAAATTGTGCTGTCAGACTCCGGAGTCAGTTTATGTGTTGACTCCACCTCCATCTCTTTGACACACAGGAAGGATATTTTTCCTCCCCACCCTTCTTTGCTGCCCCTCCTGTTTCCTATATACGTATTTAATAATAATCTCAGCACCTGCTTCCTATGAGACCAGAGTGCTATGTGTGGTTTAGTACTGCTGTGATTAGGGCAGCCAACACCCATGCCTCCAGGAACAGGGCGTTGCTTTTAGAGCAAATATGATCCAAGATTTGGGAAGATGGGGTAGGGTCAACTACCGCATGTTAGTCACAAATAGACTGTAAAAGCATTTTCTGCTTTAGTCATTATAGGAGTATTTATCTCAGTATATTTCTGTGACACAGTGATAAATTTGAGTTACCCCATTCTCTAGGTCAAAGACAATGTAATATGATATTTGGAGCTCATAAAAGCAAACCATTTACCAATGCTTTCACCCTCTGGAGTGCTGCACCTAGAGGAACTGCTCCTGATTCCCACGGTCTCCTCAACCATTCTCCATGCCTGCCTCCATTAGGCTGTTGATGGAAAATCATAGGAAAGTCTAACTTGATTGTAAAGAATGTGAAGATAGTCCAGAGTTTTGATCATGACTGCAGTTAATAATTGGATTTGTGTCATCTAGATGGAAGGTGAAGGGTTACCTAGACCTGGATCCTCAGAGAGCCTGATGTCTCAGCACTCAAAGTTCAGCACACAATGACATCTATCATAGAGTTTGTTTGAATAAGCCTTATATAAAGATCTTTTTTTTTTTTTTTTTACTTCATCTATTTGTGGTTGTTTCAATAAAAATGGCCCCCATAGGTCCATAGGGAGTGACATTTGGTGGTGTGACCTTGTTGGATTAGGTGTGGCTTTGTTGGAAGAAGTACATCACTAGGGATTTGTGGACTTTAAGGCCTTCCTTAGAAGCTCAGAACATGCCTACTGGATCACAGTTCACTCCTGCTGCCTGTGGATCAAGATACAGAACTCTCAGCTCCTTCTCCAACACCACGTCTGCCTGCGTGCTGCCATACTTCCCGCCATGATGGTAATGGACTTAACCTCTGAACCTGTGAGCCAGCCTCAAGTAGATGTTTTTCTTTGTAAGAGTTGCCATGGTCATGGTGTCTCTTCATAGCAACAGCAACCCTAACTTAGATACCATGTGAGAGGGGGCTAACAGTTGGTGATTTGTACAAGGTCCCTTTGGTAAGGATGCTGTTGCTGTGTATAGAACAAGATTTGGAATTGCAAATCTCAGTTTTTTTCTCTTTTTCTTCTCTCTCTTTAACTCCAAAGAGCCTTTGTTTTGTAAGTTGTGATGTTTACTATGGTTATAGGACAGGATTATTAACCTTTCTATTGAGACAAAATAATATCTTTATTAGCTATGCAGCATTTAAATATGTGGGTATTTATTTTAATTTAAATTTAATATTTCAAAATTGCATAGTTTAAAAAAGGTACTTAATTTAGAGCCACCATAGTGAACTATAGTTTTTTTTTTCATAGTAATATTTGGCAATTAGAGTAAACATAACCTGCCTCACAGAATATTTATTTTATAATACTGTTTTTTATAATATAAAAATATCCTTTGAGACTGCTATTTTAATGCAAAGTTCTTGCCCATTATGGTAATTGTTCAATTAGAAGAAGTGAAAATGTAGTCAATAAATAAGTAGCCATAAGGAAAGCTCATTTGATCTTAGGGCCACTAATATTTTCTTGTATATTCTTTATTTAGCATATTTGTATTGTATTGCTTGACGTTGTACAAAAGTCTCAATTAACTAAGAAGTATTTACAAATGAGATTTGAAAATATCATCAGCATTGACTCCTTGAGGTGTCATCTCCATTTATTGCGAATAGTTCACTCTAATCAGAGACCTGGAATACAAAATAAAAGAAAATGCTTTTGATACACTTGTCACAATGCTCTAATATTGTTCTAGCTGGTGTCCTGTTGAGATACATATCACTAGTGAGACGATCATTTCAATCAGAAAATGCTTTTCTTAAAGCTCTGAACAGAGAATTGAATTGGCCTTATGCAATCATCATCTATTTATTTTTTTTCTTCCATAAACAGCTCTCAGGCTTGTGTGTAAGACAGAAAAATAGATTCACTCCAGTGCTTCCAAAATTTCTGTAATACTCTTTCAGATTATTTATATTTGCCTTGAATACTGGTCCTATAGTACTGTGAATTCTTATTTTCCCCTGTATAGATAATAGACTCAGAAACATTTTTTCTATCCATATTCAAATACAGTTTGATATCAAAGAAAATGATTACTTTCTTGATCATGTATTCAGTCAAACAATAAGTACTGATTTTTGTATATCGCATTTGTTGGTTTTTATTTTAATCTTGCTACCCCAATAATGTTGAAAGTTAGAATTTTGGGGATTCTTTTGTGTGCTGGGGACTAAGGAGGGAAGTCTCTCTCCATGGTTGCCAGCTGATTGCTGCAGCTAAAGTATTTGTCTATTCATTCAAAACTTACTGAGTATGTACGTACCTTTTGTCAGGTAGTGTGTTATCCAGCACGGATACAGCCTACTAAAACATGCATTCTACCTATGGACAAAACCCTTTGAGTCAGAGACAGAAACAGTTAAAGTGTTGGCTCACTTAATGCCATGTGTATTTTAATGTAAGACTAGAAACCCATTTCTTCTGGACAGCAGTCTAGATTCCATATCTTTTATATGGATTGTCAAGTTTCAAAGGGAAAAACTTCAGGGCTCAGTTAACTTTGTATTCCCCCAAACAGCAGGTAAGAAATCACATAGATCTCTGTTTAAAATGTAGATTCCCAGACTCTTCTTTCCCAATGAGCTTTACCATATAACTCCAGAGGGCTAGGAGTGAGATGGAAGATATTGCCAAGTGCAAAATACTCTTAATTTGCCTAAAAGCCCCAATGATTCTCTTCTGGCAGCATGGCAAAGAAAAAAAAAAGGCAAGTCTCTTTTGTTAGGTAACATTATGGTAACCACATGAAATAGCTAGGCCACTGAAGCCTAGAGGAAATATATTTTGTGAGGAAAATTCTAGGGGCTTATGGGGCTTATGGGTCTTATTTGCTTTCTAGGACATTTCAGTTTTTTGAGGTAAGAGATGGGCCAAAGAGATGCTTACAGAGTCTCTTTGATTTTGCTTCAAGAGAAGTTTAAACCCATATTAACACAGAAGAGATTTTTCGTACAACCTCCCAAAATTTAGAAAACACGTTTTGAGCCAGAATTGTTTTAAAAATAAAATAATTCAGAATGTCAACCCTAAAATGATCTTGGAGTGATCTTTAATTTTGACAAATATAATTTCAATGCTGTAATTTTCTAGGAAATGTATTGATGAGAATTTTCCAAGCACAGAGCCAATGTATCTGACACCTTGAGACTTCTGAAGAGCCGTGCCCTTTGGGGCTTCTCAGTAGCTTTTTGAAGTACTGTGGCTATAGCCTTCTGTCTGTATCAGCTGAAAGAATTTGTTGTATGACGATAACTTATCCCCCCTTCCTCATCACTGGGAGAATACTTACAGCAGTAACAGAACAAGTTTATTATTCAAGCAAAAGCGTCACAGCGTTGTGAATGTTGTATTCTGTCCATCTTCTCATGTGCTATGCATTTATTCATTGGCAAATCTTGGGGGAAAAAAAAACAACTAGTGCAGGAATTTCCCCTCTTGTCTCTATTTTGCTAAACAGCTGTATTCCCTTATAGAAATGGAGAATAGATTTAACTAATGATCAAAAAGTTCTTTGAAATATAAATTGTTCTGGAAATGCTAAGTAGCATAAACAGTTCGAGGGCAAGCATTAATAAAAGCTTTGCCGCAGGCGTCTTTAAAGGGAACTAATAAAGGCTTCACGGTTCAATTAATACAGCACAACAGTGAGTTTTCTGGAAGCATATGGGACCCAGAAGGCCTGCCCCTGTTTTTAAAATTTACGAACTCTTTAATGATTCACCACTTTCGCTCCAGCGCGTCACCCACCGTGGTGCCGTTTGGTCATTAAGCAGGAAACTAAAACCAGGACAAAGCTGCAAACAAATAACGTAATGTTCAAGTGAGTATTTTTCTTCACTTTTTTTAAAAAACCGGTACGCTACCATAAAAATGAAAGCTAATGAAATAGAATCACAGCACAAATGAAGTAGGTTATGACTTCCCTAGATGCACACTAAAACTTGGCTTTGTAGTAAGATGCGGGTCAGGTCCTATTCCACGGAGCACCAAGTAACTAAAGTATCTTCAGGCCCTTAGCCAGTTATCTATTTCAAGTAGAATTCAAAAGTATTCCAAGACAGTAAAATAGGTTGGTCCATTGAAGGTTTTTTTGTGACACGATTTTTATCCCAGGTTACAGTATTCATGGGAAGCATTGCTATGAATTTACTACTTATTTTAGACTATTTTCATCAATCTAACAGATGAGTGATTTATTATTTTGCTACTTCTGAGTCAAAAATCTGAATTGGAAATTTAAGTTTAAAACATAAAGATGACATTTTATTCATTTTCCAATTCTCAAGTGATGCTGCTTTAGTAGTGGGACACGACTTTTCTTTCTCTAGACTGTCCACTGAGACAAGACTTTCTCTAGACTGTTCAGCGAGACACATGCCTTCCTATAGACTGTCCAGTGAGACAAGACTTTCTCTAGACTGTTCAGCGTGACACATGCCTTTCTCTATACTTCAATGTAAATGTATTTGGACAGTTTGTTTGTTCTCAGTTTTGGTTTTCACAGTTCACATGTGTGGGTAGCTCACAGCGTTAGGATTGCTCAATGCCTTTGCTGTTGTAACACTATAGACAAACCTTACAGTGTGGCTCACACAGAGAGCAAGGTTGTGTCTTTGTCACGTGGAGTCTAGAAACACTTTCCAGAGTCATGGCTGTTCTTTCTAGTTTCAGTACAAGGCCTTGTGCAGGTCTGGTTCTTTGAGTTTCTTCAGGGTATGGTTTCGAGACACTGGGCACTCTTCTGTTCAAGTGATGGAAGAAATATGGAAGAAGTGAGTTATTTGTGGTAACAGGCTCTGTGCTTCTGTTCACATACCATTGGGTATAATTTATTCTCCTGACATATCTAACTACAAAGGAGGCTCAGAAACAAAGTAATGTAGCTGTACCCTTCGAGAAGGGAATAAGTCTTGGATATTTATGATGTGTTGACAAAGTGGCATACTATGGAACACACTGTGACACACTACAGCTTCCGCTATAGGAATTTTTAAATATTTTATTTTATTTTGAGTTTGAGGTTGTGTCGAAGGTGGATGCGAATGCATGGGAAATGAGTGGCACTGGGATGTGTGGTGTGAAGAAACCAACCCCCCCCCCCCAAAAAAAAAGAACAAATCCAGGCTAAATATACAGTGATAGATGATTTACACTGATTTTTCTATGAACACAATTTTATCAAACTTCCTAATAACCCTCAAATACCTTTCTTTCTATATTCCCGTGTGTACTCAAATTTATGTTGTGTGGATTTGTGTGTGTGACTCAGTGCACAGCAGTCTTTTCCATTTCTGATTTACTGTGTCTTAATTTATTATTAGAAAACTAAGATCTCTGTTAATAAACTATTCATAAGGTACTAAACTCTGGGGAAGCACAACATTTTCTATTAGGAGTAAAACACATGTGCTTATTTACCATAAAATTTGTTTTGTCTTGTTTTCTGGGAGTCAGGCAAACACAGCCTGGTGCTCCTGGGACTTGCTGTGTAGACCTGGATGGCCTTGAACTTACATTGGATTGTTCTGCCCCTGTCTCCTGAATGCTGCGTTTGTAGGCTTGCACCACTGTGTCTGGCCCCGGCCTTCATTCACAATTAAAATTTATGCCTCGTTTACTTCATTCCTTTAGTTCTTTCTGTATTTTCTTTGTGTGTTGACAATGGGTTGAATTCCCACTTGGTGATGAAGTGTTACGGAATTGATGGTTGTCATACTGCCCATGCAAATTGTAACCATTCATTTTCCATGGCTTTTTTTGACCTAATAATTCAAACTGTAAAAATTAATGCAGTTTTTGTTTATTAGTGACACTGTGTGTTTCTGTGTGTGTGTGTGTGTGTGTGTGTATGTGAACATGTATGCTTACGAATGCCAGAGGACAACCTCAGGTACTGTCCAACTTTTTTTCTCTTTCTGAGATACTTGAGTCTCTCATAGATCATGAGCTTGCCCTTTAAGCTAGGCGGATGTTTGTCCAGGGAGCAGCGGGGTTCTCTTTGCTTTGTCACCCCAGTAAGAGATTACAAACATATGCTATCATGCCTGGCTTTTTATTTTCTCCTGGATATCTCGGGATCAGACTCAGGTCCTATTACTTGCCAGGCATTCACGTCATTATCTGAGCAACCTTCTAAGAACAATGAGTAAATAAACAAAAAAAGTTTAAAACATACATTTTCAGCTTACATGAAATTTTAGATTTTCTTATATAAAATGATGAACATAAATAATTGAACTCTTCCACAGGGACTAATAAGATCTAACACTTCCTGTGCATCTTTATTCAAACATACTTTTTACTTTTTGGTTCAGTTTTGTACTATATTATTGGATGGAGCAAACGACCTCTTACTTATCAACTAGATACAGCTCGTAGAGTTTGGTTCCTGTCCTGTCTGCCCTACAACTCTGTTTTTCTGGAGATGGTGGCAACTATCTATAGATGAGGCTCAAGAGCAGGGCATGTCTCTCAGAACTGTGGGCAACCTCTTGGGTAGGCTTTGTTTGTCATGCAGAGCCCTGAATGATGCAATGCCCCAGCCCCCGTGGAGCAATATCTGCTCATAATAATGCCACAACCCATTAGTTGATCACAAACTCCTTGAATCCACAGGGACTCGCCCCAATCTAAATGAGTGACTAATTCTTAAACTGCAAGGGAAAACTGACGTCTTCGGGGAGCAGTGACATGTTAAGGCTAGATTGTTTATTTTACTTGTTATATCTGCAAGATCATTAAGGAAATGCCTACATCCTGTTGTGATTGTGTGTTCTGCAGCAGTAAGGAGGAAAGGATCTGACTGCTGTTTCAGCAGCCCTTAGATCCCAGTCTCCTCTCTGCCCCTACAGGGAAGAGTGCTTATATTCATTGGGCCTAAAAGAACCCATGTTTCTTTGCTTTGCATACATTTTTCTCTCTTATCGACTTAATTAAAAGACTAGGAGATCATTTGAGATTATTCATATAAGGTTAAGGGTGTAACTGCAAGCTCTGGAAACACCTCTCATCTCTGTGTTTCTCACTAAATCTCCCTCTGTGTTCACTTTGTCTCATAGCTCAGTACCTTTTCGTTGAACTTTTCTGCTTTCTGTATTCTCCATGAGCAGCCGTTCTCCACAGTGCTGTTGGATGTTGATTACATGCGGCTTAGTGAAGATATTCATCCTTAATATCTTTCTGGACCATGTACTAGAAACTTTTTTAAAAAATATAAATCAGATATGTCTGTAGCATTGTTCCCATCTTGTGGTCCAGATGAGATTGTATCTGAGTTTTATATTTATATCTAAAAAACTTAACATCCTAAGCATGTTGTAGGCAGCATTGCAAAAAGAGTAGGGACAGCAGAGGAGCTGGGTAGCCCCTCAGAGAAACCAGCCTTGTTCCAACTGACTGTAGGTAGTCATGAGCTACTTTCACTGTCTGAAGACCAGTTTCCACTTTTATTCATTTCCCGGGACTACTGTGCCAAATGACTACTTAATTTCGATTAAAATTAGAGACATTTTTGTTTCATAAAGAGTTCCACTGAGTGGAAATGCAAGTTTCAGATGGACTGTACTCTTCCTGAGTGAGTACCCATTTCTCTTCTACCTTCTGACGGCTGCCATGTTCCTCAGTTTCTGGCTGGTGGTACTTCAGCCTTCTCCTCAGCATGTCAGCTCTGCCTCTGCCTTACAAGAATGCCTTTTTCCTTTTAAGATCATCAATCACCTATGTGAAGAGTTTTTTTTTTTTTTTTTAATATCCCTTTTTTGTGTTTTTTGTTTGTTTGTTTTAGGCAATACACAGAGGTTTGAACAATAAGTTGAAGGTATCTCTGGGTGGGAATGAAGATCATTATTCATCAACCCCAGATCGGAAATCATTTTCAAAGTTACGCTACCTTTCAGTTCTGTTCACACATTGCTGTTCTGTTTATTCATTCATTCATTCATTGAAGATTTATTTCATGCCTTCTGGTATGTGCCAGACATGGTACCAGGCTTTCAGTGTAGTCTGCTCACTGTGCTGGCTTTAGTAAAGTCACTGTGCCCCCAGTCCAGTTGCCATACAGAATAAATGCTGAGGGAACGGTAAAAGAGAGCAATCGAAGCTCTAAGAATTGTTCTTTGTTATTTCCTCTTCTGTGATCCTAAAGCACAAGCCACCTCTGTGTTCAGGGCTTGCACGTCATTCCAGTAATCGCAGAGCGTGCTCAACCTCTGCGTTACACTGCAAGCTATTTGTAAAAGAGTGTCAGTGTCAGGAAGAAACTTGTATCAGTGCCGTTTCCATTCCATCAAAGGAATCTATGAAGTCCAAACACAAAACACAGACCTGCTCCAGAGCATTTAAACCTTAACAGATCTTATTAACACTGCCTCTAATCAGCATCAGCATCAACCCATTCTTCACTCACATCTGCAGGGTGCAGGTCTTTTAAAAAGTCCATCAGGAGAGTATTTTGTACTGTTAGCAATGGACAGAGAAAACTGGTACCCTTAACTGATGAGCACATGGGTCCTGATGCAGATGTAAGACAGACTGCTGTAAGTCCATTGACACACATAGGAGTGAAACAATTGGATGATCTTAGGAAAATGAGCTCATACCTGGCTCAAAGGGAATTTGGAGAAGGAAACCTTTGAAGTGCCCTTAATGGATATATAAGATTTTAATAGGCATCTATTAGGGTAGGATAATGGGAAGAACATCTGCACAGGTCTGGCATTCGGGGATGGCGGTGAGTTGAGGTTGGTAGTGGGGATTAGGGTCCCAAATTTGGACATAAGTTTTCTTTTGACACAGCTTGTTGGTCGGGAACCGTTAGAATCTGAGAATTCTAAATTCGAATCTGGCCTGCTTTGTAATTAACAAAGCTATATTTTTTCTAACTGTAGGAGGGTGAAATATATTTTATTTAACACCTGATGGTTTGATGGATTTAAAAACATTGGAACTATGACTACTGCATTCATTTGTATGCTAGATTTCCATCCAACAAGCATTAGGAATAGGCTTCAGTAAAGAGAATAAAAACAGGCGATTTATTCAAAAGATTTATGAAGAACAGCCAGGGTATATGACTGAATGGAAGACAGACAACAGCGGAAGGTAAGGAAGGAAACTGACAAATTCAAGATAATCAAGTGGGCATGGTGAATGACGTTGAAGGAGAGGCTAACTAGTCTTTGTTTAATTCCTTCCAAACCCATGGCCTCTTGTCAAAGAATACATGACCCACTGAAAAGATACTCTTACATTTTTAAATAAACAACAAACCAATTTCTCAATTTTGAAGTTTTCTACTTGAGATTAAGATTAGACATATTTAGTGATCACAGCAGCTTGAAAGACACAAATGTAAACAGTTTTCTCAATTTCTGTTGCTTGGTTTTATGAGTCTGGTTCTATCGCAAATCCTTGGGCCTTTCGCAGCTTCCAGTTTTTTTTTTTTTTTTTTTTTTTTTTCTGGCTTACATAAGCAGCCCACAACGTAAGAGAGCTGCTTGTGGAGAGGCGATGTGAGCATAGGAGGGTTTGCAGAAGTGGCCACTATGTCTGCCATTTTGAAACAGTTTATGAGCAAAAATATGGGAAGGACAACATAAAGTGTGAGGCGTTTTGACCGTTGAGTGGGCTTTCCCACTCTACACTCTGAGCTAGCCTCGGAACTCAGGTTGTTCTACCTCTCTGATAACGAGTAAGCATGAAAAGACATATTGCATTAGCCAGCAAGGGGCTGGGGATTTAGCTCAGTGGTAGCGAGTTTGCCTAGAAAGATCAGGGTTTGCTCCTCCGCTCAGAGAAACAAATTATTAGGCAAATTAAAATGATCGCCTTGCAGATGTAAAAGTTGCATTCTTTGTTGCTGTGGTTCTCTGGAATCATGGAAGTCTCAGAGATTTGTGTTGTTAGCTTGTCCTAGATTATTCCACAATTGGAATACATCATCTTCATTAAAACATTTTATAGTATTGAATAAAGAAGGCTTCAGGGGTTGGGGATTTAGCTCAGTGGTAGAGCACTTGCCTAGCAAGTGCAAGGCCCTGGGTTCAGTCCTCAGCTCTGAAAAAAAAAAAAAAAACCAAAGACAAAATAAGAAGGCTCTATAATAGCTCCGTGACGTGTCAAAACTATTAAATTGTATAATACTGTATTTCGCATGGTAGTTTCTTCATAATCACATTTTTTTTCTCTTTGAATTTTATAATTTCACCTGTTATGAAGTTAGTCCCATACCTGCATTCTTAAAAGATACTGCAGTGCCGGCTTCACTTTGAGTCTGGCGTATACTCTGCTTATCATCTTCATTCTAACACTGCAGGGAGTTCCTCTCCATGATGTGTTCTTTCATATTCCATACAACCTGGCTTCATCAGGAAAATTATCAAGTGGGAATCTTAGAACAGTGTCGGATGAAAATCAGGGAACATCAAACCACCTTGCAATAGAAGGCTGTGGGAACAAGTCATTATATGGCGAGAATATGGATATGAGTCAGCTGTGGGAAAAGCCTATGATTCATTTGAATGGCGTTGGAGAAGGTGGTTTTCCAGTTTGAACTATGTAGAAAAACCAGCTGGAGAAAATAGTGGGGAAGACAAAATCTGAAGTAGGTCTTCCATCTCCACGATCCTGATACTTCGTGACTTCCAGAGGCAAAGGTAGCTCTAGTTAATCCTCATGTTTATTATGAGTGCCACCAGCTCTGAAGACCACTGTTAGAGTCATTGCCAAGAAACACCGGAGCAGCATAGAGTAAATAAGCCGAAGCCTTCTGATGAAGATAGAGATGATGGAGATGGAGATGATGGAGATGGAGATGATGAAGATGATGAAGATGATGGGGATGATGGGGATGATGGGATGATGGGGATGATGGGGATGATGGGGATGATGGGGATGATGGAGATGGCTTTGTCTGGTTAGTTATAAAAACCACCCTTTTAAGTTCTGTTTTTAGAAGGGGGCCAGTTAACCTCAGATGGCCGTTGGTGAAAGGATGTGTGAGCGCACATATTGATGTTTTAAAAACATTTCTGTATTTCTACGCTCACTCATTTTTTTTTGTTACTGAATTTTAACGAAGGCCACGTTCCCCGACATCCCGTGTGGTGTGCTCCAAGCTCTCAATTAGAAGTGTACATTAATTTACAGATGAATAATTCAGAGTCAGTAGAACAAGGGTGACACTTGTGGTAAATTAAAGATTCAGTGACTCTTGGTGTGTGCTTTCTTCATAGGGATGCACCGTCCCTGGTACAAGTGATATGTGTTCCCTTTGTGTGGAATGCCTTGTTCCCTTGTGTCAAGTACTTGTGCAGATGCTAACAAAGAGAGGGAGGCCTGGAGCACTGGCTACTGGCACCTGACTGGTGATGAGAAGACCATTGCGGTAATAATAATCAGGCTTTGAGGAAACAGCATTATTCTTGTGCATTCCCCAAGCTACACACGCTAGTATTCATATCCATTTTTTTTTTTTTCGGGAAAGAGGACTTGGAGTGGAGGCAAGAGAGGGAATCCTTCATGTGGATAAAGTCGGTTGAGGAGTGGTGCCCTCGGAAGTTCGGCAAACTTGCTCCAAGGCTCTTAAGTCCCTGGCTTTGCGATTCATGACCTTAAAGCTCATTTCACTTTTCTGAATCTCAGTTTCTCTCATCTTTAAACTGGAAATGGCAGTAGAGTAGCTTGGCTTCATGATCTCAAGGTTCTGGTTAAGAAATGAATGAAAGAGGGGCCAGAGAAATGGCTCAGCAGTTAAGAGTATTGGCTATTCTTCTAGAGGACCTGGGTTCAATTCCCAGCACCCACATGACAGCTCACAACTGTCTGTTGTAACTTCCAGCTTCAGGAGATCCAACATCCTCACACAGACACACATGCAGGAAAAACACAAATTCACACAAAATAAAAATCAGCCATTAAAAAAAGAGATGGGTAAAACAAATGCTGCAATCTATTAAGCATAAATATTATTTTTTACAAAGTGTTATTAATAATCCGGACTTCTGTTTCCTAGCAAGATGACTTTGTCTCATTAACAGGTATAGTAGAAAATTTAAGGAATTTTTACTTTTTTCTTTCTGTAAACAACATAGATTTTTCTTTTAAGCCACTGTACAGAAACAATGACGCCAGATTCTCTCCCTTCCCACAGTGGCTTGCGAGTAGTTTCGCTCTCTCCGTTTAGCGTTACGTGATGCCTCTTCAGTATTATTCTTCCTCCCAAATTGTTGGGAGCAACTTGGGATCTACTGTAATTACCAGTACTGATGACACATTATTTGGTGGCTAGGGAATTGGGTAAATCCCATTTCCAGCTTTCTCTGTAATACGTTCCTTCCCACATGCAATCAGTACTTCTCAAATTTCTTAGTCCTCAGGCTCCTATGTCCCACCTGAAGCTACAGAGCCTGAATCGTCAGCATTTTGCAGGGATGTGTGAAGCATGGTGAGCCTGGTGATCCTCCAAAGTTCTCTGATCACTAGCACGTTATGGCCATTCTGTGTCCCATGTGTGGAAGATGCCGCACAGAGCTACCTGGCATGACAGTTAGTCATACCGAGCCCTTCTGGTAGCCATTTCTCAATGACTATCAAACAAATGGCCGAACTTAACGATACATTAAGTAGATGCTTCAGAAAGTAGTTGTCTCTCATTTGTGTGTGAAAGGGAAATTTTTATGTGGGCATAGTAACATGATTGTGTTAAACTATAAATTTACTTTCTTCTTTCTGTGAACACCATAGATACTCACAGAAATGATAGTGCAAACTATTACAATTGAAATAGTAGTACAGGCAGATGCTCACAGCTCACCATTGAGCTGATCATGGGGTGCCCAATGGAGGCATGAGAGAAAAGACTGAAGGACCTGAAAGGGTTTGCAGCCCCATGGGGAGAGCAACAATACCAACCAACCAGAGCTCCCAGGGTATAAACCATCAGTCTGGGAGCACATAGGGAGGGGCCCATGGCTTCAGCTGTACTTGTAAGGGAGGATGGCATTGTCGGGCATAGGTGGGAGAGGAGGTTCTTGGTCCGGTGAAGTCTGGATGCCCCAATGTGGGGGAAATCATGGATGGGGAGGTGAGAGTGGGATGGTGGGTGGGGGCATATTCTCATAGAAGCAGGAAGAGGGGAGATGGGGGGAAAGGGATTACATCTGAAATGTAAATAAAATATCCAAAAAAAAAAAAAAAAGAAATAGTAGTACATTGTTTAACACACTGGTGTTGAACTATAAATAAATAGTTGGGCAACATATGAATTGTTTGACTTTGAAATTATATGTATCCATATAGATAGAAAAGGCATGTGCTTATGTATAATTACATATGCACATATATTTAAGTGATATGTATATGAATATGTGTATATTGGCTGACTGTTTTGTAAGCTGGCTTACAAAAGGGCCCCGATATAGTGAGATAAACAACATTAATGACTTGAAACAAAAGAAAAATTATGACTAGAAAATCAAGATGGGGTGGAAACGTTTTTCTGTGAATTTTTTTTTACTTTATCTTTCAAGTAACTCCACATAAAACAAAGGTCATTGTTTTTCTCATTTTCTTTTATCTTTCCTAATTTATACTTAGTTGGTAAAATTACTGTTTCCTATTACATGTGTATATATGTTTTTCTCTTTGGAATTTTCTGTTTCTCTTAAATCCCCTTTAAAATAGTATTTTTATGAAATGAAAATGAAAACTATTAAAATTGAAATGGTAGTATATAATTGTTTTGTTTCTAAAACCAGATAATTTAATCCTTTGATTGTTATACAAATTATGATTGGAAGCATGTCTTGTATAGGTTGTTATTTAATAAGAAATTGTGTGAGTAATTGTAAACCCTAAACTGAGGTTTTGAACTACATATTCTGAATGTGAACGATGAATGTGAATGTTAATTTCCTCTTCCCTTTATCTACACATGCATTGCATCCACCCACCTGTCCATCCACAATGCGTTGATGAAATGCCATGTATGAACAGCGTAAGAGTACATGCATGCTTTTAAGCTTTTGCTACAGCCTTGACTTTCATGGATAATGCTGACCCTGTCACAGCTGAACGTAGAATAATACTCTTATCATCCTAGACTGATTTACTTTATCAAAATGATTCTTGTATTTTTCACATTGATATAGTATTTTAAACATTAAATTCTGCAAGTGTTATAAAGTGTTCTTAACCATTATAGTCCTATATTTCATGAGAGCAATGGCTCCAGACTGTCCATTCTTTTTCTAGGAGGGACATCCTAGTCTAAAACAAGTGCCTCTCAAGAGCTCCTTAAATGGAGTGATGGTTAGATTTTATCAACTTGAATCCAGGCTCATCTGCTAACGAATTTCCTGGGCTGGGTTTTCCTTCCGACATGCCTACATTGATTGATTTTTCTCTGCTTTTGTATGGAGGTGATATGATGAGGTGTTTCTGGTTCCTGCCAGCTTGGTCTTCTCACAATGGCATCTTTGTTGCCTGTTTTCTGATTTGGACAGACTCTTACCATTGTAAAGCACAGAGGATATTCATCATTTTGATTTCAGACATTATTCAACGCTTTCTTCTCTTTTATACTGGTGCATATTTTCCAGTGAAATGGAGTGAACATGTTTCTAAGTTGTACTTATGAAGCTAGCTGGCAGCTCCTTCATGTGTTAGGTTTCTTTTCTAAACTTATTATCAGCACCTCAGATGAAGAGTGGCATTTCATCTCGGTCCCTGGTATCCAGGGTGCTCCTTGCTGCACAGGGCCCGCTAAGTAACCACTGGATTTAGGAAGGGCAACGATTCGTCAGGCTTCTGTTCTTGTGCAGCAGAGTTTTCACTATGAGTCTGGATATGAAACAGGGAAGGAACTAAATCATAGGCTGTCATTTATGACTTGTGTGGGTGAAACAAAGTCACTTGGCAAGGTAAGTGTGCCTATCAAGGCATCATTGCAGACCTGGGAAACACTGGAGGGGATTATGTAATAAAAACGTGGTATTTTCTGAGGAGATCGGTCACCCACCTAGCATCGTTTAGCTGTGTTTACACTGTTGTTAGATTCCTGAAAGAATGACTTCAAACCACTCCACCGAAGCCTCTCTGAATATCGTTCTTTTTTTCATGTCATTCCTTGCAGCAGGAAGTGATAAAGACGTGGCTCAGTCAGCTAGCGACTGAAGAGGAAGGCAACGGGGCTTGCTTTTCCTCTAGAATTAATTGTTCAAAAATTAAAAATAAAATATGCGTCTTGCCAAGGTTATAAAATATGCAGTGTTTTGACTATGGGGTTACAATGGATCTGAAGTTTTGAAATTTATATCTCTTTGATCTTTGTGAATTGAAGTATTTGGATGCCGTAGTAAGTGCACAAGGATCTTTTTTTTCTCAAGTAAAGTTTGAAACTAGAAGGAAGTTGAAGGTTTCTAGACACTGCTGCCAGGCACCCAAGCACAGGCATCCTAGGATAAGACTGCATTGCTTTGGTGGGTGAAGCACACATGTGGGTGGTTTTGAAGCTGTGCTGGGAAGAAGTGAATGCTGGGATATGGTGGATCACTGAGGACAGCAGTTGGGATCAGAAATGATTGCTGAGCTGGACAACCAGCTTACCTCAGCTGTGCAGCCCTGGAGATGGGTGCATCACAGCAGGAGGTAGGAGAGTCAGACTAGTAAGTGTGCCAAGGCAGTGCTTTTGTTTACCTATGCACTTGTTTATATTCCACGTGTATGGGCCTTTTGCCTGTGCACCCGTGTGTGTGAGCACCACGTATGTGCAGTGCCTGTAGATGCCAGAAGAGAGTGTCATATTTTCTGGAACTGGAGTTACAGATGGTAGTGAGCTGCTGTGTGGATGTCAGAATCAAACCTGATTCCCGCTGAAGAACAGCCAGTTCTCTTAACTGCTGAATCTTATTCCCAGCCCCCCAAATCTGACCTCTAGCTTGTGACCTCTGACCTCTAACTTTTCATGATATTAAGTATGCAGCATCTCAACTGGTTATTTTGAAAGCCATTTTTCTTTCTTTCTTTTTTTTTTTTTTTTCAGGGAGCAAGTTTTTTTTAAAGGGAAAACTGCAACTCATTTGAAAAAATATCTGGACTTATATCATGGCTGCTGGTGTTTAGTAAATACCCTTCTGCTTTGCTCTTAGTTATGACTAAGAAAGACACAAATGCACTTTGAATGGAATTCCTTCACTAGATACGTAATTTTCTTATAGCAAGGCGTGTTGAACACACTTTTATTATAAAATTTAGCATGTACATGCACCCAAGGAAAATAATTTTTTATATCCCATTGACAAGAAAACTGGAGAGTGTGTACTTAAGGTGAAGGGAAGGCAAAATCAAGGAGCTGTGCTCTTACACCAGCGGTGCACAAGTCATCCAGCATTGTTTTTGCATGCAGTCAGGTAGACATTGGAACAGCGATCTGCTAACTTTGATGAACAGGTAATTTTCAGTACCACTCATGACTTGTAACCATTCAACTCAAGAAGCACTTAGTGAACTCCTACTTTGGGACAGATATTTTACCAGTTGTTTATCTCTTTTCTGAGATTGGATGATTCAGCTAGTTAAATTGAATTCTGTCTCTTCTGGTTGTGGCATAAACTTAAGAGATTTATTGAAGTTTATTCCTCAAAAGAGATGTGGATCCTTGCTTTATAATGCTGTATGTACCCCAGGACTCAGTTGTTCTTCATCTAGATATGTTCTTAATATCTTAAACACAGTCTTCAATTCCTTAGGAAGCCCGGCACTGATCACCTGAACAATTCAACGCTTTTCTAACACATTGGCTTTGATTCAACTCTCCTTCCCTCCTGCCCCTCTACCCCCGACCCTCGGCCCTGTTGCTGTTCACACACCATCAGCTCTGTAGTGTGAACTGATGATCCTCCAGCTCTTCCAACCTGAGGATCAAGGGAACAGGACCAAGAAGTCTCCTTCTGGTGCTTCCTGTTTGCTCATCATGTCAACATGTCTGAAGGCCCTGATCTGTTTGCTGCTTCTCCTTTTTGCTTTTGAAAAGGTTTGCACAGTTTATTACTGTGGTTTTAGTTTGCATGTTACCTGAGTACTGACTCTGCAGTTCACTGTCAGAGGTAGAGACAGCAGCATCCTACAGTTCCCAGATGCCACCATGACTGTTGCTTCTTCGTGACTGTCTACACAGAGAAGGATGTCCATTAGTTCACAAGTCAAGGACTCAGATGTACAAGCAGCCTGATCTGTCAGAGGAGCTGGAGAAGGTCCTGTAAATTTTTTAATTCTCAGTCTTTTGAGTCTTTTGCACTTAGACATTAAATTGAATTGTTTCTTAGTAATTTTTACTTATATTCTAATAACTTTTTTTCTTTTGAGGTTATAATGATAACATTTCTCCCTCCCCCTTCATCTCTCCAAACCCTCCCATATATCACTTTCTTCTGCTTCAAATACATGTTCTATTTTGTCATTAATTATTTTTATATGCATATATAATCATATATAAATATTCATATATATATATTCAGTATTATTTGGCACTGGATAACTACTTGGTATGTTTTGCACTGGGTAAGACCCCTTCTCCCACTCTCACCTTTCCTCAGTTGTCTAGAGTTCCATGTGTAAGGTTGAGGTCTCATGGCCTTTTCCCTGTCCATTTTGGTGTGTCCAGTGGTGTTGCCTTGTTCAGCTTAGATCTGGGCAAGCATGTCGGTGAGACTTGTGAGTGTATCCTCTGATACTACTTGGCACATCCTCAATTGCGATTTTGGATATTTCCCGTTTCTTTGTTGGGTTTCCTGCCTATATTTTGGATCTCTGTTTGTTGTCTTTGTTCATTTTTTTTTCTTTGAGGTTATTGGATTTTGTTATTTATTTCTAAGTTTTTAAAATACATCTTGAAAATTGGAATTTCAGTTGTCAAGTTTTACAACCTTAACCCTTTTTAAAGGATATACTTTGGCAATATAACAGATAATCATATTGTTATGTAATCGTTATATACCCCTAGAATTATCCATCCCATTGTCCCAAACCAAAAGCAAAAGTGAGTAGATTTCATGGAATATATGGCTAAGCTCTAGCTGTGGATGTGAGTGCAAATGGAGGGCCCCTCCATTCCTGCCAGGAGGCTACTACCTTCTCCCTTTCCACAGTCCTAGGATGTTTTCTTCAATTGTATAACCCTCTAGATAGGGGTTACAAAGATGATGTCATTACTGCTACTTTAAAAGATGGGTAGGTTGGAAGGTGGGGGAGGATCTGGGAGGAATTGAATAGGAACAAAATATAATCAGAATATGTTATATCAAAGACATAAAAAAATTAAAATAGACATACTCATGCATTAACTAAACAGGTAAAGCTGTTGCTCTCAAAGACCACTGCATGAGCGAGTTCTGTTTTTTCCTCTGGTTTTTGTAGTTCTGTTTTTTATTTAATCTACAAGTGTATGGGCCTTTCACTGCTTGCCAATGTGGTATTTCCAGCTGTGCATGGAAATTAATTTTCTATTTAAATAGACAATTCCAGGAAACCATCCACTAAGGTAATAGGAGACAAAAAAGATGTTGCTTTAAAATTTATTTTGGTGGTGTTCCTACCATTGGAAGAGTTGCTGGTTAGCAGTTTACTTTAAGTAATTAATTATTTTGAAGTTTGTTTTGCTATATTATTTAGGCTAAGTAAACCTTGTCATGGCTTATATAAGTGGCCCATATGAAAGAGGACATGGCATTGAAAACTTATCCTCCACTTGACAGAGAAATTCTCAATGGGTCTTTTGTAAATGCTGAAAAACTTTGAACACTAGACACTTGACATCTGACTTTTCTTATGGAAGCTCAAAATCTAAGCTATATAGAATCTTACCTCAAAGTTTATGGGCGAAATAAGTCTTGAAGTTGAGAATCACCAGATCTTTAAAAGCTGATCGTATTTTTAAAGTGTACTAAGTTTTAGAGAGGATCATGCACACCTCCTATTGCCTGCCAACCTTATGATCTCAAATAGCTTCCTGTGATGAAAAATGTGAATATTTCTTGAGTAAAATTTATCAATATTAATGTTGAATGACAGGCAAAAAGTACTCAGTGCTTTACAGAGGGGAGAGTATGGTAATTAGAGAGCAGGTGTTCTTGGGTAAAGAACATATGTAAACTGTCAGCCAGTTTTAATGTAAATTCTGAATTAGGACAATGTTCAGAGGGGAAGGTCAGTCAAACAAAGACAATAAACAACCTCCTATCTTTTCAGGTTGCCTTTTGTTGTCAGCTGAGTTCAGATTTGTCAGCAAATGACTTCTGAAATATTTTTCTTGTTCCTTATGAGTGTAAATAAGTGATAGGCCAGATCTCACCTGCACTTTGTGGGGCTGCAACTCTCACACCCATGGACCTGACTAAGCTGCTTGCTGTAGCAGGCAGACGTCTCAGCCCCACTCCAGCTGGAGAGTTGACAGTCATAGCATAGCAGGCGATTTTGTTTCTGGAGTCCTGTGATATTACTCCATGATTTCTCTCTGGGGTTAACTCACCCACTTGTTGTTGACTCTGTACTTGGGCTCTGAATTTTAGTTCTTGGTATATTTGCTATCTTGTGTAAATACTTTATAATACCTTAAACATGCCAGGAGTGTTTTTCCTTATCTCTGTTCTTTGTCTATCTTAATCTACATACATATTCTACTAAATGTATCTCCTGGCCTAGTATTCTATGGTAATTTAGTTTCTTCCCATGTTACATTCTTTATATTACCTTAGATCTTGTGTTGTATTATTTAATAGCATTCTCAATGCTCTTTTAAATATTTATATATCTCTTACATCATATGAGTATTTCTGAAGATGTTGTCCCTTTCATATTCAATGACTTACATAATGTTTGACATACCATAGATAGAGATTTTCAGCTATTTAAACAGAGGCGTACGTTTAGAATCTATGCAGAAATATCGGGGCCAAGGAAAGAAGGAATTCCAAATGAAAGAATCAGGACAAGGCAGCAGATTGGTATATGTAGAGTAATAGTAGCTTTTGTGAATGTAAGGTTTAGAAAATTAAAAATTTGAAAACAGAGTAGAGACTTCCAGAGGCTGTGACAGTTGAGACAAACTTTGGCTGGTTGAATCAAAGATAAACCAAGAATGTTCACTTTTACAGAGAAGGAAGTGTGGCAAGAAAGAAAGGGTCTTTATGGATAAAAAAGGTACATACAATATAAGCCAGTTATGATGTGAATATTGAATTAGGATAGCATCGTAGGGACAGGTCAGGAGGTAACCTAGGACTGTACTGTTTAGAACAATGTAAGTTAAACAAAACAAAAAACTGGACTTGTTTGAGCAATATGCCAGTGAATTAAATATCAGACTATAAGTTGTATGGCTAAAACAACATTGTTGAATAAAAATATGCTATAGTATACTACCAATACTTGAGGTAAAGAAGAGAGACAGAGTGAGGGTAATTCCTGGTTTGTATCTTATTTTGTATTGTATCTTTATTTTCTTTTATTTGAGATTATTATTGACATTATAATATAATTATATTACAATGTAATTATAATTATCTCCATTCCCTCCCCCTCCAAGTTCTCCCATAACTTTCTTGCTTGCTTTCAAATTCATAGTCGTTTTTTTCTCATTAGTTGTTGTTAC
Organism: Arvicanthis niloticus; assembly: GCF_011762505.2. Taxonomy (NCBI): domain Eukaryota; kingdom Metazoa; phylum Chordata; class Mammalia; order Rodentia; family Muridae; genus Arvicanthis; species Arvicanthis niloticus. Next base: position 31,711,632 of record NC_047668.1, read on the forward strand.
ATGCATCATGTATATAAATATATGTTTCTAAATATTACCTGATCAGTCTATAGAATGTGACTTATACTTATGTTTTCAGGGCAGATCATTTGTTATTGGATAGCCAATTGGTGTGTTCTCTGGAGAAGACTGTTTCCCCAACTCTCAACATTCCTTAGTTGTCAGTAGTTCTTTATGTAGGGTTGAGGCCTTGTGGACTTTCTTCCCCGCCCATTTTGGCATCTCTGTCGGTGTCATCCTTGCTCCGCTTATGCTTTGGCAGTAATGTTGGTAATACTTTATGGGTACAGAATCTGATGTTATTAGGATACATGTTATCTAGCAAGCTCCTGATCTTTGGCTCTTGTGATCTTTTTGATCCCCTTTTCACATTGTTTTCTGGGCTTTAGGCACAGGAATGTTTTATAGATGTATCCATTGGAACTGGCTTTCAACACTCTGCATTTTAATTGATTACAGTTGTCTTGTTTAAAACTTTTTCTCAGAGCCATTTAGAGATTTTAGGACCTCAATGGACAAGATAGAAAGAAAAATAGGGAAGAGGATTAAAAACATTTAAAAAGTAAAAGTACACTGTGCTGGCTAATTATGACTGCTGGCCCATGGGATGTTCAGATACTTTGTCAAATGGTTTTGGATGATATAACTGTTTATATCAGTAAATTGAAATAAAAGATATTATTTATAATGTGGGCAAGCCCCAACCACTTAACTGAGTATCTGAATAGAAGAAAAGGCTAAATTTCACTGTGTAGGAAAGCCTTCTCCTACCTGAAGACTTTTGAAACCAAAGACAATGGTTGTCCAGCAACCTTTTTACTATGAGGCTGTGCCATATATGTCAATCCTTGTAATAAATTCTGATTCTTTTCGTGCCTAGCATACACATATTTCTCTTTGTCTCCATCTCTCTGAGAATGTATAAAACAGAGAGACTTGATTAGTTGTGAGAACCACAGGAGGTGGTGCTACATGCATGTATGAACAATTGGAGGTGGGGCCACATATATGTAAGAACCATAGGAGGTAGGACCACATGTATGTATGAACCAAGGGAGGTGGGGCTACCTGTATGTGTGTAGCAAAAATTAATGAAAACATAGGACAGGAATTTGAAAAAGAGCAAGAGAAGGTTTTGAGGGAGGTTTTGAGAAGGTTTTGAGGGAGAGAAGAGAAGGGGACAATGATGTAATTATAGTATAAACTCAAAAAGTAAAAGAAAGAATGTTTTAAAAGTCTTCAGAATTTTTAAGACAAATAAAGATACATTTTACCCCCATCCTCCAAAGAATGAGTTCAAGTTTCAGGATGTTTGAGGATGTAGTAGTAGCTGTTGTAATAGGCATGTGGAAGATGAAGGGCCCTGAGTTGTTGAGGGAGATTGTGGTTGGTTTGGGGTATGTTGATATGAGGTGATCTTGGAGACTCATCTGACATTACATTAAAAGTCTGTAGTGGGATGGGGTGGGCTGCTTGCATGCATTCAGCTGGATGTGATGTCATGGACTCACCTTTGCATATAAGCAGACACACAAGGCAAGAGCAAGTCTACACAAGAAGAAGAGAGACAGCTGAAACTGATTTGACTGAATTTTGCTATGGGAATCACAGGGACAGAGGATAAACATGTGCCCACTGAGGTAGTTAGTGATAGCAATCTCCATCCTGGACACCAGCATGCCAGCTGCCTGCAAGAGAATGTGCAAAGCCAGAGAAGAGGCGCATCTGGTCACTCAGCTTTTGATACCCAGCACTACTTTATTATTTCTCTCTTTTATTATCCACTTGGCAACGTCTGTTAAGTGCTTTCTGAAGCAGGAAGTAGGGGTTCCTGAACCCAACATCTGCAGACATTTGCATGGATTGAAACGAGATGTTAGTTCATAGAATGTTTTCTTTTTCTCTCTGAAGAGGCTAAAGTAATTTTCTTCTAGGAAAATATTTACAAGTAAATTATTTTTCAAACTTGCAACAATGGTCATTTATTTAGTTAATGCAGAAAGTGCAAAAATGTTTATATCAACCCCCCTTCTCATTTTAAAAAGGGTTTAATTATTTAATATTCATCAAAATATTATTTGACTAAGTCAGAAACTTTCCTATAATTGTCTTGAAGCAATTTTTGGCTTAAAATTTTCTTGTGTAAATATTAGAGGCATAATTAAAAAATCATTTCTATGAGGATGAACTCTGTGTACGTTTAAATGGATAAAAGTGTAGAAAACAGGAAACTTTTCTGTAAATTTTAACACTGTCAGGAATTTGATTTTAGGAAAGTCCAGTTACATGTTTTCCACTTTTGCAGTCTTATCATGAAATCAGCAGATGACAGGAAAAAGGGAAGAGATGCTGATATGTTTCACACATGTTCCATCCAAACTGCCATCTCATCTTTTTATATGTTTATAGACCCGTGTTGGTATCACGCAGGTCCACAATGCTGTTTTAACTGCTGTGAAAGCCTTTTATTCTGAGAATCATATTTTCAGTGTAGGCCATGTTCAGTATCTGTTTTGTTATCTGGGCTGTACATGATGCTTAAACTATAGTCTATGTCCTTTAATGTTTTTTTAATGATTTAAAATATGGTAGATTTCAAAATCTTTGGGGGAAAGTGTGACTTTTGTATTTTCTTTATAGTGTTAAACATGTATGTTGATGTTTGTCTCAGTCAGCATTCTATGGCTGTAAAGAGACACTACGCCTAAGGCAACTTATAAAAGTATTTAATTGGTGGCTTACTTACAGTTTCAGAGAGTGATGGCATGATTTTGTCTGTGGAAGGCAGATAGGCTTGTTGCTAGAGCCGTAAGAGTTTATATCTTGATCTAAAAGTTTCAGGTAAAGAGGAAGAGCCTGGGCCTGGTGCTGGGATTTCGAAACCTTCTCCAACAAGGCCACACCTTCTAATCTTTCCTCTAACTGCACCACCAACTGGGAACCAAACACTCAAATATACAAACCTCCGGGGCCTCTTATCATTTAAACTAGCACAATGTTTATGATCATTTAAACTAGCACAATGTTCATGACGCCAACACTATTTTTCAGTTGTAGAAAGGGAGTCATAAAGTTTAATTCAAATGAACTAAATGATGAATGTTGAAAACAGCATTGTCTTCTGAAGTGGACTTTTCATGGTCATAGTGTTGCGGGTTATATATTAGCTTTGATAATAATGGAAATGGATGTTCTCCATAGTCGTTTTGTACTGAGGTTAGGTACAGTGTCCAGCTTCCATATGGGAAGAAAGAACTAAAATGCTACTGCTGCTGCCTTTGTGACTGGATGCATCTTTAATTTGCGTTGGAGCTCTTTGCTTGAGGACAGTGGCTAAGAATCCTCTCAGGGACTAGACAGATGATGGCACTGATAAAATTCCCCTATCTGGGATGCCATCTCTAAAACCATTATTTCCAGTTGATGTACTTTAAAGTATCTTATTTTTAATGTTTCACATTTCTCAAACTTCTGTTTTTTTCCCTGTGAAGCACTTTCCCCAGAGATAAATTTTGCTCTCTCTCTCTCTCTCTCTCTCTCTCTCTCTCTCTCTCTCTCTCTTTCTCTCTCTCTCTGTGTGTGTGTGTATTTCTGTACTGGGCATTTAGCATTTAGGTAAACATATTGGCTAGATGACCTCTTAGTTCTGTTATACAATGTATCTATTATATTAAGTATAGTTACATACATATGGATATAGAAAATGCTTTGCTTCAAAATCAAATAGAAAATACAAAAGTAGGGTCTTCACACTCACAGTCATAAAAATCATTAATAATACATTCTGTGACAATTTTGCCCAATTTATAAAGTCTCACTAATGACTGCTTTCCTTCTCAGTAATTTTCCTTTTGCAACATTTTATACCTGGATACACACATGTAATACAATTGAACAAGAAAACAATTATCTGTCTGGTGGAAATAATGTACTTATTGCATTGAGACAATGCATTTGTTTAAAAATACACCAAAGTTTGAGTTCTGTTTGGTGTGATTACCTGTAATTTGTAGTGAATTTTTAAGCATAATTAAAATCCTCTTATATAATTAGATCAACAGCTGAGCCCACTGGTTTTGAGTGGTTAAGTTTTCAGGCATAAAAGAGGGCCATCTTCTTGTGGAGCCATGTTGGATTTAAGTTTTCCCAGTAGTCTGTGAGTTTGGCCTGGATCTCTGGAAGCTGCTCTTAGCTTGCATCTTGCACAGGAAGGTTCATGTTGATTCATGGGTTGTGACTCAATAGAATATTTTGGTACTTTTTGGACTGGATCAAATGTTTTTTGCTGTTTTCTGTGAAGTTTGGCCTAATCTATTTATAGGATCTGTTGAATTCCAGATAAATCAGAGAAACAACAGTGGATTTGTAAGCTAAGAGGAGACTTAGCTGGATTTTTCATGCAGGCTAACAACAGTAGACAAGGAGTTTGACGTGATTAATAATACTTTTAAGAATATAACCTTAAAAATTTATAAGCAGAGAGTACTTTTCCTTTAGCCCAGAGTGGCTTCTTTCTTCTATCTGACCTTTCCCTAGAGGTTAATATTATATGTTAATTACATACATGTACAAAGTCCTGCAGTTAAACAGTCTTTTCTTCTGTCTCAAAGACAGACAGCCCTTGGCTTTTGGTAGACTGTCTTCATTCTTGAAGCTGGCCTGATATGGGTTGTGCTTTTTACTTTACAGGAGCTACCTGTCATAGTTATTTCAGGAATGACCTGTAGAATATTGATGGCATCTAAGGGATGCTCTGCCTTATAGAAAGTGTAGGTTTCTGGTGGCAGCCTGTCTTCAGCATGGGCCCAAGGAAACACTGTTCCAGAATCTTCTCCAAGGGATCCAGTTGCCCAGGGTCTCTTCTTGACCGTGTCAAATAAAGTAGCCTCTTCCCACTCAGAGGACAACTGTCACTTAGCCTCACTCATTGTGGAGATTGTCTTTGGTGTTTTTTCTTACCTTTTCATCTTATTTCCACTAGCTTTCTTAAGCCAGTGTCATTTATATTTATTCTCCTCCCCTTAATGAGCCATTTCCCATTATCCTCCTGAATAGAGTTGAAAAACAACCAAGCTTCAGATAACAGCCTAGGCAGCTGATTATTTACAATTGAGCAAAATTGAGAATTAGGGAGCTGGTAATGAGAGATGACGGGTTAGGAATGTGCTCAGAATATTTTGTAGGGATGCAGTATGGAGAACAGCACCGTCTCCCCCAATCAGGCTGTGCTGCTGATGCTTTGAGAAGACTGGACAAGACCTGGATACCACCTCTTCCTGTTAAAGTGACAGACCACTGCCAGTGTGCACTCATTATATCTTAACTGGCCACACACAGCCTCCTACAGATAGATCCGAATGAGCTTATCGGCAACTCCCCCTCCCTCTTGCTGGCTTTGAATTTCACAAAATGCCACCTTGCAAGATTTCTTGAGGCTTTTACTGACCTTTGAAGGCAGCTTTCTATTAAGTCTCACTATTTCACATTTCCTGGATTCCTTAAAATGATTATCATGTTTCTTTACTTTCTTCATTAAATTTCTTCAAAATATTTACCTATGTCAGCCATGAGACTATTTAAATTTCTTTCCTATTAAGGGACTTTTCCCCCCAGTTAGAATTTCCTGTCTTGTAGAGCATGGTGCACCTGTGTGCAGGCACTTGGGCTTAATTCAGAGGTAAATTACAAGTGATTTAAAATTCTAATGTTCTACAGATGCCTAATGCTTTTCTGCCATTCGCAGCCATGCCATATTGTCTCTTCTCGAGTGCAAGGCCATTTAAACAAACACACACTAAATTTCACACTTACAGACTGTGGACTGGAAATAGTTGCCTTTCAGACCAGCATTTCTGTGGAAGTGAGCTAACTGACTCCTGTGGAAATAATAGAGTGTTTTGTGTGGTGGGCATGTCAGATATCTTTTGTAGGATTAACTGAGACTCTATTCAGAAAGTCCTGCACAAATAGTTCTAACTTACCTGGGATGATATTCATGAGGTTAGAAAGTACTAGTTTGATTCTGGAGTGTGTACCTGGGTTAAAACTCAGTTCTCAGATCTAACACTGACTCTCTCTCTCTCTCTCTCTCTCTCTCTCTCTCTCTCTCTCGCTCTCGCTCTCGCTCTCGCTCTCGCTCTCGCTCTCGCTCTCGCTCTGTATACTGAAACCATGTTAGGCTCTTTTTATTCTGAGCCAACATCTCACTAACTTGTTCAGAGTACCCTTTACCTCACTCTAGTCCAGCCAGTGACTTTGAATTCAGTCTTCCTACCCTAGCCCCCTCAGCAGCTGAGATTACAGCCCTGTGTCACCAGACTTGATACTTCCAACTTTCTTACAGCTGTTTTTCTTTTTTGATCATCTGTGCAAGGGGTGTGCTAATTACTTTATTTACCTCAGAAGTCCTCATAAGGGTAAAATGAATGAATGCATGTGTAACACTTGAGAAGCCATGTCCAGAACATGTCCATGTGCTTGTGAAGGGAGGTTAATAATCACTCATCGAATTTCTAACTGGGTAAATGGCTTGAGGCCTCCTGTGATTTCAAGTATCTTGTTCAGAATGCTGTGATTTTGGGAAGCTGGGCTGAAATGAAAAACTAGACTAAAAGCTCCTGGATTTTATTTAGCTTTCCCCAGGTACTGAGGTACAGTCCTGGCTCCAGAACCCCCTGAGAACGCTGGTGACCCATCAGTCTGCAGCCCCTCCTACCCCAGCTCAGATGTGCAAGGTGGACTCAGCACCAAAGTTTGTTAGTCTCAGCACCATATACTTTAGTTTTAAGAGGTAATCTGAGCTCTTTGGTAGCTTATAAGAAATACTTTGTGGAATTCAAAGTGTTTTTTTTTTTTCTTTTTGGTGTATATATTGTCTTCAACATTGTTGATCAGGTCTCTAAGTTTACTTTGTCCAGCATTTTATTTCATCCAGCATTTTGTCACAATTTCTCAATGAAAGGTCAGTTGTTGACAGATCACAATAAACACACAACGGGCACTTTTAGAAATGAAAGAAAAATTAGTAGCCAGGTCACAATACCCATGAGTTCCCTACTACAGAACGTACCCATTCGTATGCATGTGACATATGTGGGGGGCTCGTTTGTCATGAAAGAATTATTGGAGGAAAAGTTGTAGGGAACGTAAAAGCTTCATTGAAGTTTTATTTTATAATTTATTTCGTGAGACAACCCCATGGAAAGAATTAGAATAATGGGATATATTTGTCAGTTTAAATATTCTTTGCATCCACACACTGGTCCCTGGTTTGTTTCTGGTGCATTAGATGTGTCTAACCAGTGAGATCATATTGGGTAGAGGACCGAAGGGGCTGATGGTTAAGGGACAGTAGAGACAAGAATATAGTGCTAGGGACAGTTTTAAAAATTAATTCAATCTTTCTATGTTTTCAGCTTCTTTAAGTTAATTGATTAATTTACCTACTAGGGTCCCTGGACCCCCACTATGCTGAGAATGGACTCCAGCACCTAACAGTTGCTAGGCAGGTTTTCCACTGCTGAGCTATTCTTCAGTCTAGGATTGCTGGGTCTTAACACGAGTTCTTTATGTCTATGAAGAAAATGTTTTTACAAGTATTTTTGTTCTGGCCTTCATGTATTTATTATAGCTTAAATTTCTTTTTTGTTTTAAACTTCTGGATCAAGTACCACATATCAAAAGTGGGGACCTCTGTGAAATTAATTAGTTTAGGTCTTATCTGTGACCTTTGGGTGGGTCCCTGATTTTTGACATCTACTTGTAATTTAAATACCAGATAACATTTCCTTTTAAATTTTACTTTACACTATGCTTTCACCCAAGACCGTACATTTACACTGTCCTTTCTTTACAATCTTATCCCCCCCACACACACACAGAGGCATACACAAATGTACAGAGGCCTGGACACAAATGCATACACACATGCCTGCACACACTTGCACAAACATACTCACACACACTTGCACACACACATGCCTATGCATACACATGCATACACACTCTGCACACACATGTACACATGCCTGCACATGCATACACACACACACACACACACACACACACACACTCACTCCTGCACACACATGTCCACATGTCTGTACACAAACACTTTATACACTTTGCTCATATGCTACCTGTTATCCTGTTATTTTTCTTCCTCTTACTGCTTCCCGCCCCCCTTTTCCCACAGAAGCCTTCACTACTCATACTTTCAGGTCTTATTTTTATTTTTTTCTTGACCATGCCATTTACTTAGGGTTGTGGCATCCATGGGGTTATCTAGCAAGGGCATTTTACCAGCAGCTACTGCTAAGGAGTGTGAATCCCTTTCTCTGTGACCTTAAGCTTCCTGTAGCTCCTCCAGGGAGAATGGTGCCTCACCAGCCCCTCCCTGATTCATGACAGGATACCTCTAAGTTAAACCAGACTGTAATTATAGAATGAGCAGTCGTCTAAGCAGGACCTGTTTGTCAGGTGGCTGCTGCCCAGCTCCTTTTGCCTTTGAGGATGTGCTTAGGTCGATCCTATTTCAACCTTTCATGTCCTATGTGCTTTTACCATTTTGTTGTGTTAGATCCCTCCGAGCCAGGTGCTTTATAACTCATGTTCACTCAGTCATTACAAGGATATGGATGTAGATTGTTTAAATTCTTTTTGTTTTCTGCTATGTATATTGGGGTGGGGGGAGGTTGGCCTTCATGTAAGTCTGTGTATCACCTGTGTCACTTCAGAGCCAGAAGAGGGTAATACATACCCTAGAATTACAAATGGTTGTGAGCTGCCTTGTGGGTGCTGGGAATTGACCTTGGGTCCTCTGGGATGTTCAGAGTAGCCAGTGCTCTTAAACACCAGGCCATCTCTCCAGTCACTGTAAACTGTCTTTATGCAATGGTACGGTTAAATTACATCACCGTAACTTGTGTCTGGGTGGCCTCTCTCTTTGTTTCAGCTATTTACTGTGTGCACCAAGTTTATTGCTGGAGGCAATAAAGACCATGGATTTATCATGGTCTCTCTTTTGAGAACTTGGGCAAAATTGTGTATTTCTTAGACTGTTTCCAACTTACTTAATAAATATAAAGTACTTTTCACTGTTGCTTTAATTTGCCTTGCTTTGATAAATAAAATGCTGTAATGTCCATTGTTCCTTTAAGGCCCCCTTAATTCTCTTTGCTTTGTGTATATCATGCACTCTTTCATGATTTTTTTTCTGGTTTCTGTTTTTCCATCAGAGATTTTATACCTCTGTGAAACACAGAAAAGACCCAATCATTACTTTTGTTTAGTAGACATAGTCTTTTAATATGCCTTAAAAATGTCTCCATGTATACTGTTTTTCTTAATGTGAAAGATTAAACTATTAAAAATGTAAATTTTGGGGGTCTAGTGAGATGGCTGAGTGGTTAAGATTATTAATTAAACCCATATCTGATTGTAAGCACCCACATGACAACTCACAACTGCCTAGGACTCCAATTCCAGGTGTCCAGACCTTCAGGGACACTGCATGCACGTGGTACATATACATGCAGGTCAAGCACTGAAAAACATAACATTATATAAAATCTTAAAACCCCAGTGGTTTATAAATGAATTATATTCTTGTTTTTTTATTGACTTGAGGTCAAGAATATTGTCATGTTTTCAGAAAACACTCATTTCTGTTTTATGTTATGAGCTACTTTAAAAGTACATTGATGAATGTATGTATGTATATATGTATGTATGTATGTATGTATATATGTATGTATGTGTGGGCATGTACATGCTATAGCAAACCTATGGAAGTCAGAGGAAATCAGTGTTTTTCTTTTATCCTCTTAGTTTCAGGGACTGAACAGAGGTCATCAGGTTTGGTGGCAGACACCCTTATCTTCTTTGACCCTTATGAGCCAAGTTTTATATATGTAGCTATCTTTTCAAAAGCTTTTTGTTGAGGGTTTGATATTTGCAGGGAAGGTTGGAGCATACATTCTTTTATGATTGAGTTAGGAATTTATGCATTCATTGGGAATACTTTTTAGAGTTAATAACATCGAGTACACATAGACACAAATAATCAAGTGTCTTTGAGATTAATTTTGAAAAATGTTTTTCAGTAGTTATAATGATTTGGGTTTGTTTTTTTTTTGGAATGTGTGATTGTCAAATGAGAAATTCTTGTTCCAACAAAGTTGTGTTCTCGTGAAAACTTGATTGAAATTAATAAAAAACGATCTGTTTTATTGTTATGGAAACCTGCGGCTGATTATTTTTGTCTTGTGAATGAGTGTGTCTATCATCGTAGCTGTTAATTGGCAATAAGAAAGGGACCAAAGGTGTTAAGGAGCTGTGTGAAACAAAGCTTAAAACAAACCAAAGTCATTATTTTTGAATTTCTCCTTTTGTAGGTTGTATATGTCTTGCTTCTTAAAATGTGCAATAGACCTTATTTTATTATTTCAATTTCCTAAACTTTGCTTTATTTAAAATGTTGGATTTAGTTGCCAATTAGATCAGAAGCAAAGCAGGACCTCAGTGACGTAAGTAAATAATTCCCAGGGGAAGATTGTCTTTGGACTTTGTCTTTGTGTAGTTCTTTTTATATACAAGAACATGTCTCTTGGCTAGGATCCTGGTATTAACAAGAAAAGATAGTAGTGTCTCTCTGTCTGTCTCTCTGTCTGTCTCTCTGTCTCTGTCTATATCTCTGTCTGTCTCTCTGTCTGTCTCTCTGTCTCTGTCTATATCTCTGTCTGTCTCTCTGTCTGTCTCTCTGTCTGTCTCTCTGTCTGTCTCTCTGTCTGTCTCTCTGTCTCTGTCTCTGTCTCTGTCTCTCTCTCTCTCTCTCTCTCTCTCTCTCTCTCTCTCTCTCTCTCTGTGTGTGTGTGTGTGTGATATTCCCAAAGAGATTCCTTAAATTTCAACCTTTCAATTATTTGATTATTCTTGTGGTCACAGAGATGAAAAGAATAATGGGGAGTTTGCTTCCTGTGTGAGCCATGAAAGATAATAGGGGCACACACAGGATACCCCACTTGGAATTTCTTTTTTTCTTTTTTTCTGGGGACACATGGAAATTATTTTAGTGAGTGGTCGGAGTGGCATCGACTTGGCAGTAGATTTAGTCTAATTGCTTCTCATATAATTCCTACACTACCACATTCAGAAGTGCTCTGAGATACCACACGAGAAAACATTCAGTTAATAATGTGAAAATCCATTTGGAAGAAAAGGTATGCTGTTAAGGAAAGAGTTAATTAAGTAGATAACTTGAACTGTTTTATCTAGATTTATATGTATTGTGACCTTAAAATTTCTAGCATTTAGGGCATAGTAGATATAGATGCTATGTCTCTTGGATATATACACACATACATATTTTATTTATTCGTTGTTAGATTTTCATATGTATGGTATTTTTTAAATGCAGGTTGCACTCCTCCTGTTCACTAGGCACACAGCTATGTGAATCTCTGATTTGTTGCACAGAGACTTTGTGTAGAGAATATACCATTAGATGTGCCAAACAGTACAGTGAGTGGATTCCTTTAAGAACTAGTTTCCTTATCAATGATTTTGACACAGCCTTTTTAATATCTGTAAAGAGTATTCAAAAGTGGATGGGAAAATAAGCATATGTGTTGTAGGCAAGGTGTAAAGATCTCGGAGTCCACTGGGAGTCCAGCCCACTAGTCTATCACCATGCCACCCTGAACACGCACGATCATGGCTGGCAGGGAGCATGCCTGTTTTTGACTCAGATCTCCACTGCACACTTTTTCATTGCAATTGACAAAACTTTATTGATCTCCTTTTTACTTAACAGCCTTTTTAAATGTCTTTGTTGATGTGATGGCAGTGGTTCTTTGGGTAAAACCCAGGGCCTTGTACATGCTAGGCATATGTTCTCCTAGTGAGCTGCATTCCCAGATCTTTTGTATGGTGTCACATATTTTTCCAGTACCAAAATCCAAGACTTAGGTTCTTTATGGCCCCCACTTAATAGAAGAGAATTCTAAGCTTCAGCACACAGTAGCAATCCAGTCAAGGCTGGATTTCGGCTCTAAACCAGCTCTTGTCCTCCAAGTCGGTTCTGTTAAACCCATGCCTCTTGCAAAGCACTTCTGACATTTGCTTACCTTGCAGTTTTCTCTTTGTTATTGATTAATCTTGTGTGAAATGTAATCTTTTCTATTCAATCTAAGACTGTCATTGTTACCTGGGCCCAATCTTGGAATACCAAACCTGCTGTAGACTCTGCAGTCCTTTTGAGATGAGGCTGATCAAATTTCTTTGTGTTGAAATGAGTGTAATTGAATACTAATAAAGCAGAGGACTGAATCTTTACAGGAAGAACAACATGAAATCTTTTCCACACTGTCATTATTGCCCCCTTTTAACTATTATGGATAGCTGTAAACAGCATATGCTGCTGTGGTGTACAAAGTGAAGTACTTTAAAATCAAATTGTGTTCCTCAGATGTCTGTTGAGGACCTAATGCAATTGAGCTACTTGGATGCCTTTCCTGCTGTAACTGTAAATACGATGATGTAATTATGGAGCTGATAATATTTATAGTGCAATGGTGAAGGCTTTGATTTATAAAGAGATCACTTGTTTTTACAAACTCAAATTTCATTGAATTGTCTACGATTAATGTGATCACAAGTTTTAGAAGCATAATTTTGGTAATGAATTTCAGTTAAAAAGGTTTTGTTTCGAATAAAGGGTAAATTGCCTGGAAATATATTTTAAATCTGTTTCAAATATAAGCCCTGTTTTACCTCTAGGACTTAAGGGCTTTGGGTGTTGGTTGGATTCACCTTTGCTCTGGTGGCAAATGTAACGTGGTTGAGTCACTGATGGTTATTGTAATCAGTCAGTGATAGAGAGCTAGTCCAGTGGGGCACTTACAGCTAATACTGAAACATTTCTAGGAATACACACGAAATATGCACGTCCACATGACATAAACATAAAACCGTAATTAAAAGTCACTTCCCTTTTCTGTATTATATGGTGCATAGACTTTCCATATCAGGGAACTTTTTTTTGTTGTTGCTTTTAGGCAGAGTCTATATTATGTAGAACAGAGGTTATATGGTCAATGGTTTTAAACTTAAGGAGGGGTATTAATTTAGAATTCTCTTTTCTTCTCCTTTTAATTTGGACACAAAGACTACTCTCATGGAATAAATTGACAGTTTTTTATTTGTTTGCAATGAAACAATCCCTTTTATTTATAGCCAATCCCATCATTTTAATACTTAATCCTCCATGACAGTCTGGGGGAGAGAACACTTGGCAACTAGTCATTATTATCCGTTTTAGCATCAGAAGGGCTTTATTTGTAAGAATGCATGGCAGTGACGTCAAGGACAAGAATGAGATACTCCCTGACATTTTTATACATGATGGCACTCCCCTTGGAGTCCTGATGGCAAATATGACCATAATTACTTAAAATGCATTCAAATAGTTACCAGCCGCAATGTGTGAAGTCCCCTGGAAGCTTGAAAGCATGTTATTAAAACCGAGAAAGGAAGATGCCTAATAAGAAAAAGAAAAAAATGTCAGCCCGGGTTTAGTGATTTGGAAGTTCATCAGCAGCAAATGTGTGTGTAGCAACAGTTCATCTATTTTGAAGCCTCTCCCTGGAGCTCCTGTTTGGGGGTGGGGGTGGGGCTTCCTTATCTTTCTATCTGTAGGAAGAAACCTGATAACCCATCTTTTTATCAGACTATGGGAACTTGAAGAATAGTCTTTTGGCCTTGATTGTAAATCAAATATGATTCAAGAGTTATTGTAAGTGCATGGTTAATTTTTAGGGTTGGCATTAAAAAAACTAACCTGCACCTTAAGTTTTCATATATATATGAAAAAAATATAATATATATATATGTGTGTGTGTATATGTATATATATATATGTATATATATATATACATATATATATATATATATATGTACACGTATACGTGTGTGTGTGTGTGTGTGTGTGTGTGTGTGTGTGTGTGATGGGCCAGTTTTGGCTAATTAAGTTCTTCTACCTAGTTTTCATCAGTTTAAATTCAAGAACACCTTGGATTGTTTGGATTGTTAGTAGGTTAGCTCTGATGTTTGTTAGAAGCAGAGTATCAGGGAAGGTCCAACTTCAAGGATATCTGCAGCCATCTGAATTTTTGTACTTATATATAAAAATGATCACCTTCTGTAGAAGACTCAGTAGCTTCACAATTCCCTATTTAAATGCTTATGGTATTCTATGGCTGTTGAGGGAGATACTCTAAATTGGCGGCATTCAATCTGGCTTTTCTTAATCAGCCGCCATGTTCCGGACTAGCCTAGACCTGCAGGGGTGTGTTCTCACTGCCTGGCCATGGCTCAGGTGACCGGAGATACCAGCCCTGCCACCCATGAGACGCCAGCGTGGGAGATGGCTCTGCCAATCTTCCATGCTGACTCTGTAAGGCTGGGCTTTGCCCAGACCATCCTGCCATCCACGCAGGCCCGGTAGGAAATGAGACTCTAATGCTTAAATATTAATCAAAGGCTTTATATGCTTGGTAATGCTCAATAACAATATGCCCATACAATTAGAGGTGTTTCCCAATTAGCTAACCTAAATAAAAGTTGTTACCCAGGACTGTTCTCCATACCTGTGTGGCTCTTCATTCCCCTACCCCTCTCTGTCCTCCCTTTCTCTTGGTTCCTCCTCTTCCTTTTCCTCTTCCTCATCTTACTCCTCCTACCTTAGCTCCTCCTACATATGGTTACTGTTTGATGTGGTCCATTTTGCAAAATTACTTAGGCATTCACTGGTGTCTACTTAGCTCATGCTGAGACCGGTGGAGGCCTTAACCTGAAGAGAACTGGACACACTGAGTATTCTAGGTCTGCTCCCCAGAGCGACTTTCATGCTCACGTGCAAGGCAAACACTTGAGAATGCTGGCTAGTGCTACTATCTTACCATATAACAATGTGCAAGTGAGAACTGACTTCCAGAATGACTGAGCTGATAGCAGAGCTACATAGATGCAGATGATGTTTAAAGCAATAGCATTGAGGGATAAAAGGATGGTATAGCAGATAAGAGGACCTGCTCCTGTTACAGAGGACTCTGGTGGGGTTCCCAGCACCACATGTTGGTATAACCATCTGTGAATCCAGTTATAAAAAAATCCAGTGCCATCTTATGGCCTCTATAGGTATAAGGAATGCACATGGAATACAGACATATGTTCAGGCAAAACTCTCACACACATAAGATAAATATATTATTAAGAAAAGAGTACTTATACTCTTAATTTTAAAATTCCATAGCATTGAGATATCAACATGAAGCCAGGCTTGCCTGGTGACTAATTCTATTATGGAAAGTACACAATGTTGGGAGAGTGAATAATGGGGGCAAGAGTGGAAACTGCCTTCTGAGCGACTGAACATTTAATTAATAAAGAACAAGGATTGGGAGCTTGAGGGACAGAGGACCACTGTGGTTAGTGAGCAGGGAGAAAATGGTTTGCTGATTCTCTTGGGCAAAGGGACCAAGGTTGTGCATTGATCCCAGTGGGTCATTGCTGTATTTCTTTAGACAGAAGTCCTATAGTAGGTAGAATGGACATGTCTTTATGGTATTTTCAGTTTTAGCATCCTTTCTTGTAGAATCCAAATGTTGTATTGCTTCCAACCTGAGGGTCAAGATTTTGATCAGGCGATGATAAATAATACCATGATAGAGACTTAAATTAGAAGAAAAACATTTTGTTATCTATCTTCTCTGTGGATATGGTTCACTTCAAGAGCATTGTAATATTTACTTAATCAAAATTTATGATACCTCCTTATATGTTGTTATTATAGTTTTTCAATAAAATAAAATTTTAAATTTTATTTTTTCTTGTGTTTGGAGTGAACAGCTTAGGTTCTGTAGACAGAAGCAGGGGCCTGATCCTGTAATGCCATTCAGTAGTTTACAATAAGCATCTGTAAAATGAGGAACAACTATGCTTGCCTTCTAGAGTGGGGAAGTAGTTTCTTATTATATCTTTTCTTGCTATATCTTTTCTTGATTATGTCATAATGCAGAGAGGATACATCCTTTCTGTGTCCTTCCCTGAGAGTTCGGAAAATGGCTAAGGAGACACATGGTTTAAAAACTAGCTTTCCAGGATGTTGTGTTTGGTTGGAATCCCTTCCATGCGGCATCGGAGCTGAGCGAAGTGTCACGTGAACAGCTCCCTAACCGAAGGTGGTTTTCATTTATTAATGTAAATGCCCCATGCCTTGGATGTGTGAGTCCTAAAAATATGCTTCTGTGGCTAAAAATAGAGCCCTGGAGTTCTGCGATGTGGCTTAATCAGAAGCAGCTGCAGGCTGTCTAGAAGATGCAAGTTATATGAGCCAGGTGGCTTTTGCCCTTTTTGCTTTAGACAGCATGTAATTTGGATAACTACAGCTACAGTAATACATTTTGCCAGTCACACTGTTTGATAAACATATTGTTGAGAACAGCCACTTCCAATTAAAAAACCCAGTAAAATGTTAATTTATTTTGCTATTATTTCCCTGCAGAGTAATAAAAATTTTTTTTTCAGGTTCAGAGGCATCTGTGCACAGGCCAGAGTACCTATTCAAAAGTCGTTGTGTACTGGTGGCCGAGTTTTAAAATTGGCACTGAAGTAAGGCAGTAACATATTCCTGCCCAGTGCCTGCCATTTGCTCTTGAAAACCTAGTTTACACAGGATGCTCTAGGATTTCCATGTTTAAGATTATGTTTGCTTAACTTTGCTTGGCTAATTATTTTTTATACAGATGGTTACTATATAAATAATGAGAATGCTGCCGGATCATTGGTTATCCATAGTCCAGCATTGATATGGTACCTCTGGAGTTTTGCATCTATGACTGTCTTCCTAATGAATAGTCATAGGTAGCCTTGATGCAACAATGGCTGCATCCGTATTGCTGAGGGATGCATACAAACACTGGCTGGCTGAATTTTAATTTCATGCCACTCGCTCTCACTCTGTTTTGATAAAAACAGTACAGCTAAACTTTGCTGCTCTTCACACCAGAAGACCTCAACTCAAACACAGCCCCATATTTTAAAAGCCATGAAAGCAGCGGGTTCTTTCCTTTTCACTGGTAACGCCACTTCTTAAGAAAGCATTTAAGCCCCAGCCTCCTAAGGCAAGCACTGAAGGGTTGCGCTGTTTATTTCCTGAGACATCTACCAGGCAGTGTGTAACAGATTGCTGAGTACCTCTGAAGGATCTCTTGTGTCATAATTTCTCTGTAATTGCAAGGCTTCCAGCATAGTAAGTTTAGCAAGCGCCCAGCAGTTGTTTTCCTTGCTCAGATGAGAGGGCATTTCATCTATACAGTTAGTGATGTTAGAACCTAAACAGCACTGTATTAACAGCTATGGGCTTATTTACTATTACCATAGGGTCTGGAACTGTGAAAATCACTTTATTCAGTATTCCTACAACAGAATAACAGCCTTGTCAGGTAGATGTTTTTAATCTTGTTTTACAGATGAGGACTTAGCTTTGGATGATAATTATTCAACATCCTACGGAAAGCGCCAGCCAGAATTTGAAGCCACTGTTGTATTAGCAGACTGCCTAACTCGTGATTCCTTGTTCCAGTTTTGCAGCTATAACCGTTGGCACCTGTCTGAAGCAGAACTGTGTTATTCAGAGGCAAATATGTGGCTCTGTCCAGCCTCATGTGCTTAGATGAGTTTATGGTGCGACTTCTTAGAATTTATTTTCAGCTCAGGTTGATACGTGAAATGGTCTGAATATCTCTCACCCAAATTCCTTAAGCATGTTGGAACAGATGTACTTTGACAGTAATTTTTGTTAGAAGGGTAAATGTCATTTTTTTGTGCATTCCCAGTATGAAATCAAGAATCTAAGAGAGGGGTAGTACTTGGAGAAACCCTAGCTTCATTCTTTATTTACAGCACTAATAAGGTGGCTAGTCATGTCTGTTCATTGTGTCACAGGCAGAAGGAAGTCAAGTAGATTCTCCAAGTAAAGGGTATTTTATGATACAGTATACTCAAAGCAAACTGATTGGTCCTGGAAAAGATTTTACTATTTGTCACTATTTTGGAAGAGTATAGTGTTGATATTATTTTCATGTACAATGATAAAATGCTATTTCTGGAAGATTGAAAAGTTTAGATTCACAGATTATAGTTTAGAAATGGGCTTAATCTATTAACAAGTGTTGGTACTATTGGTCACTTTTGAAAATTAAAAGAACTGAAAAGACAACATATTTTCTAATATATGGATTCTTTTACTTTGCCTTGATCTATTGTGTAATGTTTAAATAATAGCTTAGACCAGTTTTTAGTGATTCACAAATTGCCCCATTTTGATCTACATTTGAAAATTTGAATATGAAATTTAATACCTGTTTTGGTCAATTGAAAAATAAGTCTTAATATGAGATGAGCGAAATTATAAATGCCATAGAGCCTTAGTGTTATTTTTTAATGTAGAAAGATTTTTATGAGATTAAGCAAAAATGGCTTCTATAATCTATTTCTTTCTCTGTTTCTGTCTCTAAACACACACACACACACACACACACACACACACACACATTTTCTACTAATCGTTAAACGTCTGCATTTAAGAAGAAAATGATACGTGAAGAATGATCTGTGGTACCTTTGTCTGCTTTTTCTAATGGAGAAACTTCATGCCACTTCATGAAGGTTTAGTGCTTCATCATTAGTTTTGTTTAATTGGATGGTATGTGAGTGTCAGGCATCTAACAGGAGACTATGTCTTTATCCTCAAAGAACTCTAGGCATGAAGCAACAAATCAGGCCCTGTTCCTATGTGATTTAAGGTGTGGTTCCAGAACAGTGTAGGTTTTGAAAGTCAGTGATGGCTTGTAGAATGTAGTACATTAAGGAACAACTTTTTATTTTTTTTTTTTTGTTTTTTGATCCCTTGGAAACTTTCTGGCTTTGGCCTTTTGAAGAAGAGATGGTTATTGTACTGAGAATGTCTCTTTATGTGCCCTTGGACTCACTGGCACAGTACAAGTTATTTTTGTCAGTCATAAACATATATTTAAGCGTGTCATGGTGGTATCTCTTACACTGACACCCTTTAGGCTTTCCTTTTCCTGTTTTTCATTTGGTACCATAGTTATGTAGCATCTGTGTTTGCAGCAAGACATAGGCGGTGGCTACCCCTGCAGGGTTGAGTGGGGCTCATATACTATGTGCACACGTGACATGTTGGTTTGGTTGTCAGTTGGAGGACCCAGTTCCTTACTGGCCATAGGCAGAGGCCTCAGTTCTTTATCCCACAAGCGCTTCATTGCCTCCTTTTTTCAGAGTGAGTAATCCAAGAGAGGGAGGCAGAAGTCCCAGTGTCCTGTAAGCACAGCGCTCCGGAGTGACAGCTTGTCCCTGGTGCTGTGCCCCACGAGTAATGACAGCACAGAGGCATGAGTTTCAGACACTGAGGATTACTGGCTATTCTCATGCACATACAAAAGCATGGAAAAGGCCCGTGTGCAGGGGATCTAGCTTGTTCTTTCTCCACTTTCATAGCAGCAGCTCCTAAAACTTTCCATGTTATAAAGCAGTGTTCTAAAACACAATGCTTTTTATATGTTTTCCTGGTAGGCAATGTGTGGGCATGGCAATTTATTATGCCCATCTATTAATGTTGTTTTATAATTAGATTGTTTCAAGTACTTGACTATTATAAATTGTGGAATATAGTCCTTTGCCCATAAATTTTTTAGTACTTGTAAGGATTACCTAAAATAAATTTCTAGAATTGCTGTTGGGTCAAGGTATATAAACATTTTGAGGTTTTATGCACACACTGCCAAAATATTTCCCACAAGGCTATAGCAAATTTATGCACCCCATTGGCCTGACAAGACAGTGCTGTACTTCATGTGTACTGACCAATACTAGGAATATACATTTTTTTAAAAAAATGTCATGTCAGAAAATACAGCATCTGATTGAGGTTAAATAAGATGAATAATTTCAATAGTGTTGGCCCTAAGTCTTCATAGTGTTTATCTTGATTTTTTTAAAGGCATATATTTGCCCGAATTACTTTTATAGGTAGATTCAGTTCGCTTTAAAGAAGAACCCCTTTCACTGGAATCTCCTACACAATAGAAGTGTTTCGTAGTTAAAAAAAAAGTAATTTAAAAACTTAAATACTTTCAAAACACCAGGTAAATTACTGAGATGATTACTAAGCTGAATTTTCACTACTTATATTTACTGATTGTATATTTTCAAGAATAATAAATTAAAAGTGAGGTTCAAAAAAAAAAAACCTTCTTGTTGCCAGCCATCTGCCAATATTTGGTGAGTGCTGAAGAACATTTGTCAAGACCAAAATTACAATTGTGAGATACATTTATGAAGAAAATAACAGACACACCCTCTGTACTCCCATGTGATAGCATGACCTATGCTTGTTTGCTTGCCCTTTGGTGGCACGTACCCTCAGTGCACCATTTTTGTTTTTGTTTTAGAACAATATTTTCATACCAACCAACTCAGATAATCGCTCTTTTTAAGAAATTTTTGACCTTGAATTTGAGTGGGACTTAAGAGCCAACCACACTGTCTAGTGACCTAGGAATCTCAAGGCCCTTACTTGACAGTTATAGCCCTCCCCTCTGTCTCTGTCTTTCTCTCTCTTCCTCCCCCTCTCCCTCCCCCTCTCTCTTCCCCTCTTCCTCCCTCCCTTTCTCCTTTCCTCTTTCCCTCCCTCCTTCTCTCCCTTCCTCCCTTCCTCCCTTTCTTTCTCCTTCCTCCTCTCTCTCTGTCTCTCTGTCTCTGTCTCTGTCTCTGTCTCTGTCTCTGTCTCTCTCTCTCTCTCTCTCTCTCTCTCTCTCTCTCTCTCTCTCCTTGGCTCTTTCATCCATTTTCTTACTGTAAAATTGAAATTTAAAGTGACTTATTCAGATGCTCTGTAAGCAAAGGTAAAGGGCATGCAAGTTTTGGCTGGAAGACAGACAGAGGAGTTTGTGAAGCACAGCATCGCTCACTACTCTTTACAGATAGGGAAGTGAGCCTTCTTTGGAGGACCCCAGTGGTCCTGTATGAGAGACACAGAGTCTTGTCATGGAGCTGTTCCTCCTTCCAGAAGAAGTGGGACTCTGCTATGCTGGCTGGTGACCTTTCACCTCTCATAGAGCTTTCTTTAGTTAAACTGTTAAAAAACACCCATAACGCAAAAGCCTTAATTTCAAGAGCATTGTGTTACTTTTCATTGATGAGAGTGTCTTGTTTTGTTTCCACTACAATGATCATTAATATTTCATAAAATTATAGCTTCTGATAGAAATTAATTAGTATGCCATCTTTAAAATAAGAGGTAACTTTTCCTCTTTTAAAAAATAACGAAGAAAGGTGCAGGGTTACATGATACAGGAGATTCTTAGTTCTAAAGTTAAAGAAAAGCAAGGAAGAAAACCTGTTCAAAAGTTAAATTAAAATGGTCCCATTCCCATCATTAAGATTTCAATACATGCATTTCCTGATATGGCTTATAATTCTTGGTTTCAAGTACAAATGGAGATGTTACATGCATGTTAAACCCGGAACTGAGAAACATGCTTGTGAATTTCTTTGTAAATGGCTCTTTTAATTGTAGTTCTTTGCAAAAAGGAAGTTAATACTTAAGTATCTATTAATTCTTGACAAGAACCTTATTTAAAACCAAGCAAAGTGTTTTTGAGAAGGCAGGTAGCTGTTAGCATTGTGTGATCATCTGAAACTAGAAAAGTCATTATTACAAGTTTCTTAATCTTTTTAAAATGAAAATATTTTTCATTTAAATGTGCTTAGACAATGCTGAAAAGTATTTATGAAAAAGTATAAATGGCTCCAAATCCACTCAACCAGATGGCCCAGTATTATGGATATATACATATACTAAATATACATCATATGCACGTGCACGCACACACACACACATTCTTTTAAAATTTTTGCTTTGGGAACAAGCCCCCTTTCAATCTAAAGCACCATGTAAATGTGGTTCCTTTTACTGTGTGGACTATGGACAGGATTTTTCAGGGGTGTCTCACGGGGGAACTGGGAACTACTGAGCACTCGCAGGTTCGCCTCCTAGGTTGTTGATTTGTTTTGCTATTTCAACAAAATACCTCTTGTATGTGCTGCTTGTTTCTCTCCTTCTGTATATTGGATTAATACAAAGAGAGCTGTGTATTATACATTATACATGTTTATTATACATATGTAAATATGTAGCATTTATACAAATAGAGTTGTTAAGGCAATGCTTACTTTACATCTCCATATGCCTTAACTATAAACTGTTCTTTAGAGGATTTTATAATCTTAAAATTTATTTACTTATCAGTATTACATTAAAAAGTTTTTTTTCATAGATAAGAAAGTAGAGCTGTTGCATTTGCATGCACATTCTACACACACACACACACACACACACACACACACACACACACCTCTACCCACTCAAACGTATGCTTCCTTTTTTACAGACACATCACACACACAGAGACATGCATACCTACTCACCCAAACAAACATGTTCCCACTCTCATACCAACATCAAACACACACGCGCGCGCACACACACACACACACACACACACACACACACACACACCCCTTCTACCCACCAAACAAACAGGTTCCTACTCTCACAAAAACATTACACATACACACACATACACACACATACAAAAACACAAATCTCTACCTACTCAAACAAGCATGCTTCCATCCTTACAGAAACATCACACACACACACACACACACACACACACACACAGACACACCTATTCACCCCTCACTCAGACAGGCTCCCACACTCACACAAACATCACACACATATCTAACAACAAAAATGGAAATGCATTTCTTTGAGTTACTGTTGAAAAAAAAATCTTATGTTTGTAATTTTTTGCATATCAGTTGCCAGATATTTATTATTTTTCCCTATTTCAACATCATTAAGTACATAATTTAAGATATCTGCTGTAAATATTTACATACTTTATGTCTTACCTATGGTGTGATTTTTATTGTACAAAATACCTAAAGGCTGATAGTCACATGCTGTACTTTTTGCTTATGGCTTCCATGTTTACTTGCAGAACCAAGAGTCAGATATCGCCAAAACTTTAAGATTATTAATACAAGCAACAAAACCTCCTTTAATATTTCCACTTTTTTGTTTAAAAAAATCTCACAGTCATTAATTGACAGGATGTTCACTTGCCTTATCATCATCTTATATACATTAATTTACTTTGCAAGGGTCTGTAAAATTTATAAACGACGCCCTCTTTTTAACACAGTACTTGACTTACGCTTCTCTGGTATCGTACTGCTTGAGTTACACTGATCCAGGACGGCATGAATTGAGTTTCACTGGATATTAGAGTACTTTTTATGCCTTTGAAGGGAAGGCTTCCTCATTTTTTTCTTTTAAAAATTTCTAATGACTGTTATTAAAAGTGTTTACTTTCAGAATCAATATCTTAACTTCAGGGTAAAAGTTTTCTCTTCAAAGTACTTTATAATTACACTATTACTAATAGTACAGTTAGTATTTCTGTACTATTGACCTTCATTTACATATAATGATATGTCTCTTTGTTCACATTTTAAATAAATTGTAGTACTGACCTGTAGATTTTGAACATTTTATTCTAAGTATATTCTTATGTTACATATTAATTGTTCCAAGCCTTATTTAAATTTGTTATTTTTATAGCAGGTGTACATTAATTGTCATTAATATTTAAGAAGAAAACTTCCATATGTATTTTTTTCATTCATAATCTCTTTTTGTGCTCTTAGTATCATAGAGTGAAGACTGTTGCATGTGGCTCGATGGCCAAAGACAATCATGAATGACTTGCTAGTATCTGAAAGTCTAGTTTATTTATACATGGTTCATGATTATTGGCTGATTGCTTTCTGTATATCCATCTCAAATTACATCTAGAACCATAATGGTTGTTCAGGAACCACACTTCTCCAAATGCATGCTTGCAGGCACGAAGTACTCCAGAAATAAACAGAAGGCAACTTTTAAATTGTCAGTGTAGATTGGCTTGTATCATGAGCTTGGTTTCCTTCTAGTCTTAGTCTGGTGGGGCTTGTTGGAAGGTCTGGCATTCTCTGGGGTCAGAGGAGCAGAGGTGCACACGTGAGGCTCCTTCCTCATGTTCCTCTCATCACTGTTCTGTCTCAGACCGTCAAGGGAAAGGAGGCCATTCTGGGCAGAGTGTGATCAAGGTCTGTAGAATGCAAAGTGAGTACAGAGCCTATTAGAAATTGAATTTGTATGGAAGCAGGAGACGAGATCATAATTACAATAATGGAAGCCAGCCAGTGGAAGCCGGAAGGAACAGAAAGAAAGATGGGGGTTAGATTAATAGGTCAACACAAAGGACATTGAATTAAAAAAAAAAAAACACAACGGACAATTGAAATTGAACTCACAGGAAATTGAAAGGTGGTAAAATTCACTGATACAAAGTCCTTGGCTAACAAAATAAAAAACCAAAACCAAACCTCCTGATGCTTTTTGAACCACTCGGTATCTATCCAAAGTTGTTGACTTGCCTTCAGCAGGCCACTTCAGTTGTGTGTCTGGAAAGTCTCCTCCTAGAACAGTAGGCTGCTTCACTACCTGACTGAAAGTGAATCACAGAACTAGAGAGTTTCTGCTTTGTGCATTTCTGAAGCTTTCGTTTATCCTTATATAGGTGCAGAGAGAAGTCGCACCCTGACCTCCAAAGTGACCGCAGGCTGCACACTCGCACTACCCCTTTTTCTGAAGCTAAATTTGGAGCTTGCAAAACTTCTTGTTTAAAAATACCTCCCCAAAGTCTCCTGCTTGATGTTCATTTGGTTTCTGTCCTGTGAAACTCAGGTCCTCATAATTATCTATGCAGTATTTTTCTTTATGTCAAAAATATAAAAGGACACATTTGATCCATAATCCTTCAACATGCTTTTCACAATAGAATTATTGTTATAGACTGTTATTCCTTTAAGTCTGGAGACAAATCCTCTTAATGAGTTTAGCTGTTTCACACACATACATGAATTCATAAAAACAGTTGAGCCAACAAGAAATTAGGTTGTGACAGGCTTCACTTAGATACAAGAGATAAAGAATATCACAGCAGATTTTTCTAACATAGGATTTATTATTTTTTTCTTAAGATTTCAATTATATTCATATTATGAAAGAATGAACTTATTGCTTGATATGAAATATAAAGTCATTTAAGAGACTGAATTCATCCTTTTAAAATGTTATATTTAAACAGAAAATAATAATTCCATAAAATTTCCTTACAATCATGTGGAATATTGACATGTGCTCTTCTATGCTCATTAAGAATTTTAAATAAAAAAATGAGAATACTGGAAACTCCCAACATGTAGCAATTCATTAATAAAATAATCCATTTTCTAAGCTGATAGCTTATCTCCATCCAGGTATATTGAATTATGAAGAACTATTAGCAGGCTATATTAGACAACCAGACTAACGTATATATTTCTGACTTCTAGAGATTAAAAATTACCATCAAAGGCAGTTTATATCTATATATTGATTATTTTGAAAGAATTCCTAGTAAAAATTACTTCATGGTCTTATCTGATGTCTGATTAACCTGAGAATCAGTGAAGAGAGAATGGTGGATGAGCTAGCAAAGCAAGGCCTGCGGACGGATCTGCTGATATAAGAGTCAGATAGCAAGCAGGCCTTTTAACATACTGACCTTCTATTTCTCTGGGTTGCTTATCAGCAGATTCAACTAACACAGGATCAAAAGTAGGCCAATGGTGATTGTATCTGTACATGTTTCTGTAGACTCCATCTTGTAGCTGTTTCTGTGACTTACAGTGGTGCAAAGTCCTCATAATATAGTGGTCCAGCACTATATTACCCATGATGCCCACCAAGTTAAAGTATATGGAAAAATGCTTAAGGTTATATGAAGGTATATCATTTATGTGTAGATGTTGGTATCTGAGAACAATTCATAGTATCTCCATATAGCCAAGAATGACTGCACTTAATCCCTGACTGGGGAGAACTATTTTCCAGTTTCCTACACCTGACAACCCTGGTTTGTCAAAGCTTCGGTTTGGGAGAAGGGAAGTGTGAAACACTATGGATCCTAGCTTAGCCTCAGGATTCAGTGGAAGTGTTCCTGAAGATGAAGTAGTCGGGAAGGGAGTTACGGCAAGAAGAAAGATCTCTTGCTACACCTGCCATGTGTGGTACTCTTAGCAATTCTGTGTGGCTGGTTATAGCCTAATTTGTGAGACAGATTGGAGAGGCACAGCAGTGTGACCAGTGACGTGGTTCAGAGTGGGTTCTGAGTCACAGTCAGGTTGTGAATGCCTGTGGCTAGAAAGACTCCAAGAGTTTCAAGGATCATTCCATGTGGAGCACGGACGAAAGCTAGGCTCCAGAGACAAAGACCTGTCAGTGGTGTGCAAGGACCAGGTTGATGGGAAGGGCAGTGCAGAGCACCAGATCACTTCCATCCAATTTGCCTTGAAGGGGAAATAAATGTTGACACTCAGGATGTGTGTTTACGTGAAATACTTCTGAGTGAATTTGTATTAAGCCAGGATACCTGTAAGTTTAATTAGATTTCTTATCTTCTCATAGAAGCTCTAAGTACTTGAGGTATGTGTTTGTGTGTGTGTGTGTGTGTGTTCTGATAAATGTAGTTATTTAATAAATGTGCCCACTGGGTTTTTAAAGAACATAAAATGTTTACTGCTTCTGTTTACGAGGTGATGCTGTTTGTATCGCACATATGCTCCGATTTATGGGAAAATATATGGGACTTTGTGTTGCTGTAACAAGTATCTTAGAGGAACAAATTCAAAGGAAGAGAAATATTCTCTTGGTCTATGGTTTCCCAGGTTTCAACTCATGCTTGGTTGGCCCCAAAGTTTTTCAGACACAGTGAGGAGGCTGGTACTACCATGAAGAGGAACAGTGGAACAGAGGTTCATATGTACAGTGAGTGGCTAAGAGAGGGGGCATCAGAGAGACAGAATGAACGTGCTGAGGAAGACAAGGTAGATTTTTGTCAGCCATGGCCCAGTAATCTACTTCCTTCAACTAGACCCCACCTCCCAGTAATGCTATTATATAAATCTCAAGATTGGAGCCCTTGACATCCCCCTGCCTAAGCCATCTAAAGGTTGCACTATTTCAGGAGATAACTTGTTAACAACATTCCAAAGTGTAGATAAGGAGCTTGGGACCACACCTTACAAAACCCTTCCTAACTGAGATGAGAAAACTTTTTGTAAAAATAATCTTTTGCTGCTGAGTTGAAGGTCCTAAAATCAGCTACCAGTGTAGCTTGTAAGAAATATTATCATTCTGAATTATGATAATTAGAAATATTAGCATTCTATATTGTGCCATAGTATAGTGTTAAAATGTTTAAAGAATCTCTCCTAATATTTTGAGAACTTCTGCCTGCATTCTCGATTTGTAACCTGTCAATGAATGTCAGATAACTTATATGCATCGGACATCTCTTGCTAGCCACTGTTCTAATCCTTCATTTCCACCTGTGCTGAAATAGTTATGTTTAAACCTAGTGACAATCTTCTGGAGTCCATATGTGCTCAATAGATTTATTTGCACTTCTATTCAGAAGAAATCAAAATACATGTTTCTGGAAATTGTTTCAGAGGGATTTATTTGGTTTCTTTAGTTTGTAATTCCTAATCATTGTGCTTTCTCTGTTGGAAATGTTAATATTTAAGTGGCAAAAGTAATACAAACACTGATTACCACACTTTGTAGTCACAGGTACTTTAACAGAGAGAAATGATTTCCCACAAATGCCAGGATGCTATTAGCTCTCTTCTGGTTTTGTTATTTTTGTTGTTGCCATGGGATATTTTCAGAATTAAAATTATCTCAGAGGTATATAATTTTATTGTCATGAAAAGCAAATAAACTTATAAAGATGAAGCTAAAGTTTTGTTTATGTGGTAGGATTTCTGTGTGACTGGAATTTTTTTATTTTGACACCATACCTCAGAATCTTTTTTCTATAAGGCAAGCCTTAGTTTCCTGCCACTGATATAAAGGAACTCTGTGATAATATAGGGTAGTCTTTGTAGAGAAAGTTAGGCAAATTATGTTTCCTTCCTTCAAGGCAGATTTTCTAGAAAGTTCCTGTGAGATAAACTATGCAGCAGAGTTCTACTTCTCAATGAACAGCACTTCAGCGAGTGACTTCTTAGCACGCACCCTTCTTCCGACACTGCTAAGCTGATGCTTTACGTGTGTGCTCGCTCATCTGTTTCTGCCTTTAAGCTGGATTAGAAATTAACTTTCCTAAACTTGTTAGAATTAGAAATATGCCTCCGAGCCCAGGGTGAGTTCAGTGTGAGAAAATTTGTCAGAGCAGGGTAAGACTTCTGCCTTCTGAGCCAGTCCTGTAATCTTAGTAAATCTGTGAGGTAGAAAGAGGAACTGACATTTTTAACAGCACACAGCAATGCTACCCTGTCACTCTTTTTATTTATTTAGTTAGTTAGATTTTTAGTTTTTTACACTACAGATTTTATTCCCCCACCCCATGTCCACCCTCTGACTGTTCCACATTCCATACCTCCAGCCAACCCCTCTGTCTCATGAGGCTGTCCCACCCCCCACATCCGGCTCCACCTGACCTCTAAACTCTCTGGGGCCTCCAGTCTCTTGAGGGTTACGTGCATCATCTCTGATTGAACATCAGTCCTCTGCTGTATATATTCGGGGCCTCCTATCGGCTGGTGTATGCTGCCTTTTTTGGTGCTTCGGGGTTTGAGAAAACTCAGGGGTCAAGATTAGTTGAGACTGCTGGTCCTCCTACAGGGTCGCCCTCCTCCCGGTCACTCTTAATGGGAGTTTGTGTGTGAAGTAAAAAGTACTCAGTTCTAAACACTTGGACCCTCACCTGCACAGGATCCATGTTTCTGGACTATGGGTTTGACCCTATGAGGGAACCTAGTTTAGACAAAATACATGAAAAGGTCTTGGGAGGAGCCAGGGCAGGAGCAGGGCTCTGAACTTAAGCTTCTTGGACTTGAAGGTAAAGTGTCTCTAGCTCCACATGTAAACTTGCATCATTTAAGTCTAAACTGATGTATCTAGGTATATTTCATGTTTGGGTGTACTCATACAGTACATGTGTGTTTGTACATGTGTACACACATACAGTGTATGTGCATATATAGATCTGTGCACCTGTGTGTATACTGGTTTTCACCTTTGACCTTGTCTGAGAATAGTCTCTTCTTTGTTGTTTTTCTGCCGCAAATATAAGACTAGCTGGCCCGCCCACTTCCAGTGTTCTGTCTCTTCTGCCCACCTCCTCTAAGGAGGCACTGGAATTGCAAAGAGATTTTAGTGCATTCAACTTTTGTACAGTTCTCGGGGATTTAAACTCAGGTTCCCACATTTGCATGGCATGTGTGTTTATCCACGAACCTATATCTACCACCCATGAATCTAGTTAAATTAAAATGGCTTTAAATGTAACACTCTTAGGGAAAACTTATCTTTGGAATTCCTGTGCATGTTACAGGCAATGTAACAAGTAATGATCCATCATCCCGTCAGCTGCCCACTTCACTTTATGCTAAAGGGAAGCTGAGATAGCCAGTCTGTTGTTCCCTGTGCCTTTTGAGTGGAAAACTGAGTGGAAAACTGTAGCGGCTAAGATAGAACAGAGGGATTTTTGGGTCTTATTACCTTCGAGCAAGCCCCATCTGCAGCCTCAGTGCTGTTTGGGATGCACTGATACAAGTTCCTTGTGTGTCTTCATGCACACAGAGGATCCATCAATCATGTGAATAACACATGCCAGGTATAGTTTATTTTTTTGAGTGAGTACAGAGAAAATATCTTCAAACTATGTCCGAAACTTGAAAATAAAACAAGGCAAAGACTAGACTAGGAAAACAGGAAGAAGTTATTATAATAGCTCTAAGGTAAAATTCACATAAAGTGCCACCTGAAAATATTTTGCTCATTTGTGAATACCTCTGATGGGTTGTTTCTTAAACTAATACAATACAGGTGGAAAAAAGTGACAAAAGGGGCGGCTTAATGTGAGCAAGTCAGACTCATACAACTGGGTAACTGATTGAAACCAGAAATATGTTCAAAGGTTTCAAAGATAAGAGATCTATCTCTCTCCAAACCATCAAAGAAAATACGTATGGGGAGGGGAATGTTTTCTCTCCATGCAACTCTCCGCATACTACTGTACTCCCACTGAATTTGTAAAGTTCAAAAGCAAATATATCATAGATAGTCTGTACTAACCTTGTTGGTGATGAGAAAGAGGACTATTAGTGATTTCAAAATAGCTGCCACAACATTTAAACAAGTGTGGGGTCATTTAGAACTTGGGAGTGTGGTGTCCTGCACAGGGTGTGCACCCAGCCATATGTCCTCAAAGATACCTTTGAATGTTTTATGAAACCTGTTGTTGGAGAATGTGGTGACTTTGTTACTTCTGGAATGGTGAAGAAAGACTCTCCTGATAACTTCTTGATCTCAGCGTCCGAATGAAGTTGATTGTCTTAGATGCTCCACTGCTGTCCCCTGATTAAGAAACAAGAGCTGCCAGTTCAGCCTTGAAAAAAAGTATGGAATACTTTTCCCAAGTTTGTGTTTTCTGGTGGCTTCTTCGTTGTTCTTGTTTGACTTGGGTTTTCTCTACTACATTAATAGATTTTATTTTTTTGAATTTTAAGCCATCTTAAATCGTATTTCATGAGCAAAATGCATTCACGAATAAAACTCTAAAACGCTGATTTTGAAAGTCTATCCTCATCAGCTTTATTTACTGGGTGCAGCAATGGAGCACTAATGAAGCTGAAGCATTCTAACAACGCAGTTCTTTGTTGGCGACTTTAGAGCTCCAGGATGAAACTATCTAAGGAAGCATAAGGAAAGATCCCAGTTAAACAGTAGCATAGTACAGAGATTTCAAGTCAAAAGAAAAATTCTCAATCTTCAGAAAAATCTTATGCAATTACCGTTAAAATTGATGACGGCTGGAGTTTAGCTGGTACATAGGAAAGGAGACTCCACTGGGAACAAGCTCTGAGAGAGAGAACCTGCTGGCAGACAGCCCTTTGCTGGGTGACGCAGTTCTTAGAAGATGCAACATCTGCTCTTGCATTCCCTGAAGTTTCTAGCATCCCAGAAGAATTAGAAGCCAGCCTGGTTTATGGAGATTGTGCTTTGTGCCTCCCTTCCCAAGTCATCTCAGAGACACAAATTGGATTTTTTTCCCCATTAAACCCAGTCAGGCATGGTTTACTGTGCAGGGTTTTCTACTCTATGTTCATTGGTGATAGATGAAAGGCAGTTGAGTACTCCTAAACCTCAGTTTCTGGTAACATTTAAGGTAGTGTTTATAACCAACTAAAATCCAGATAAATACATAGGTTTGGTAGACTGCAAAGGCATTTGGAAGTCCTTTAAGGTGAAAAAAAACTGCCTTTTGTTATTAGGAATAAAAATATTTTCATTTGTAGAGCTCAGAAATACAAAGTATGAGTAAATGGTGAATAAAATGGGATAGAAAGAATAGCCCTTATTCCTGGGAGTATAAATAGTCAGAGCCTCTTATATGAGAGTTAAAGGAAAGGGATCAAGAGATCTGTATGGAGGAAAAAACATATACATTGATGTTTTAGGCACTTGAGCTCTGGCAAGTACCTCTTTCTGGGGGATTTGCTAATTCAACTACTATTTGTATATATCCACTGATGTGTTAGTTCTTCTTAGCATAACATATTGTCTTGAGTGGAAAATGTGACGCTCCGTTGTTAAAAGTTAGTAGAACCATAGAAAATCATACATGAACATATGAAGAGACATATTCTTTAAAAAGTAGGTGAGATACCTGTAGAAGCAAATAGAAAGCCAGTGAGTTTCCACCGAAGGTGAGGTGATTGATAGGCCCCAAAAGTGGAGTGATTGGTGCTGGAGGCGAAGTCATTGGCCCTCAAGGTGAAGTGCTCTGTGCTGTTTGTTGGTGAGAATTATTGGATGTGACATCCAAGCAAATAGGGAATGAAACTGAGTGTTCAGTTCCATGTTTAAATCACTTGTAATTTCCTAGGTAGAATCTTGCACTTATGTGTCTGTCATAGTTGGAGTGGTTTTCTCTTATCTAGCCTATGGTGAGTGCTTACTATGCACTGGTTGTATAGCTTGATAAGTCAAATACCAAAACTCTCAGTGCTCCAATAGAGTTAGAAGCTGGGATAATGAAGCCTTTCTCCATAGTTTGTTTCTCCTCTTGTAATTCCAGTTTCTACCTCTCCTCAAGAAGGAATTTTTAACCACCACCCCAAGCTCCCACATTTTACAAAATCCAAGACTTCTTACTGCTCCCTTGTTGGTGGAGCTGGATGTAACCTGGTTGGAGCTAATGCTTTCTCCCTCGTGTTTGCTGGAGCAATCCAAACTTCTCCCTTATTCCAGTTCTTTCCATTTATGCTTTTACTCCCCAGTAGACTATGAGATCCTCAGAGGCATGGATTCTAATTAATCCTTGTATCTCTCTTCCTCATGTTGTTAGCAAAATACTTTGTTTTGTAGAAATGACATATGCCATTGACTCAGTTGGCCACAGACCCAAGTTTAGCTACTGTTAGCATTATTATTCTTATTTTTACATAGTGAGAAATCTAATGCTTACAGAAAAAGCCTTCTCCTGTCCCCTCCACCTACAAACATAATTCTTAGAAGCATATTTCTCATAATAGTTATGTATTCTAAACTCTTCTTTTAGATACATATGAAATAAAGTAAAGTAATATGCTGTCTTAGAAGTATGCATTTTGAAAACTTGATATTCTAAAGCCTTTTATTTTAAGAGGAGTGTATCAGGAGTCTTTTAAAGTATCTTAAGAAAGCACGTACTTTCAAACATGTCTAATGGTTGTGTCATAAATGGGGCCCACGGACAACAAGGGATCAGCCAGACTGAGCTTTCCCTCCAACGAGACAAGGGTATTTTATAATTTGAAATGAACTTCTAATTATTTTAATGGGATTATTCTGCTCTTCGGCATATCAAGCAATTTGTTTTACACCTTTTCTCATTATTTTTCATTTTTGAAGACTTAAATAGAAGAGACATGACAGAATAGGAGCCCTGTTTCATCTCTTGGACCATTAATTATGCCATGGGAATCTCTGTACTGACAAGACCCCAAGAGAAATGAATCTTGTCAGGTCGGACTTTGTTTAACGGATTTCATTCTTTATCCTTCAAACAAGTTTTCTTGGAAAGCCATTCATCACTAAAGTATGGATTAAAATGGTGACAATAATGGAAATATAACCAACAACAAATTGTTCATGGTTGGCTTCTTCGAGGACCTGACAGCTAATTTATAAAACAAGTTATTTTTATGCAGAAGGACTTTTCTGACTACAGTAAAATTGTTTGAGGAAAATGCTCGGCACCATTTCATGATCCGTGGAAGAATGCGCCCACACAGGCGGTCTTCTGTCCTTTCAGAGTCCTGTTCCTTGCCACGTTTTGCCAGATTTCATTGAATTCTTGTCCCGAGTTACTGCCAGAATGTACCCTTCAGATAATTACTAAGTTAGCTCACGTAAAAGGTTATATGAAAAATGTATTTTCTCTATTTAGCATCCATATTGGAAAGCTCTCAGGTTGTCCTGAAAGAAAAAAAAAAAAAAAACTAAATATTGGGCAAAACATTGGTTTTCATTTCATATCATGTTGGATCTCAATTTCATTCATAGATCTATATCCCAAACATTGACATTAACGCATATGGATTTCTTTTATAATTTATAAGCATTGATCTTTATCAGTTCTCCAGCCTTTCTAGCTGGGTGATCTGTGTCAGAATTTTACTGTTTTAAAAAAAATAAAAGCAAGAGCTCTTTCAGACACCTGTTATGTCAATTGAGGCAATGTACAGGCATTGGAGGCTATGCCTAGGTACGCCTGTGCAGGGAAGAGTAGGGCCAAACAAAGAAAATAGCAGTTTATATTTGTGTTGATGTGAAGAAAACACCATAACCAAGGCAACTTACAGGATAGTGTGTTTGTCTTATGGCTCCTGAAGAGCAATTGTAGCAGCAAATGATATGAACAGGAAGCTACATACACCTCTAAACCCAAATACAAAGCAGAGGGAGACAACTGGAAATGGAGTGACGGTTTAAGCTCTCAAGTCTGGCCACATTGACATATGTATGTCACAGGGCCAAATCTCCTTCTTTGGCCAAAAGCACTGCCAGTTAGGGTTCACATATTTAAATACTGGAGCCCATGGGAGACATTTTCATTTAAACCATCACAGATACCTAGAAGACTTCTTCATTCATTACTTTATCCACTCATGGCTTAGCGACTTCATTAATAAAAACCAGCCAGTATGTGGCTGCTTAGGCACTTAGCATCATATCCAATGCTTCTCGTGTTAATTAGTGTCCATGGAGGCCAGAAGAGGTCATCAGATCCCTTGGAGCTGGAATTACAGGTCTTTAGCATGGGTGCTGGAAACTAATCTCTGACCCTCTGCAAGAGTAGTATATGCTCTTAACCATTAAGCCGTCTCTCCAGCCCCCTGTATCTAGTTTTTTGTTTTTAAAGTATGTTGTTATTTGGCAGATTAGAAAATTGAGCCATAGAATTTGACTAAGACTGGCATAGAAAACTGTCCTGTGAGAAAAACTCCAGAGAGCAGGTCTAAGACATTCCATCCTGCTTGTTGTGGATTAATACTTGAAGCTTATCAAGTGGTAGGTTCTGATAGAAGGTCAGGGCACAGAAGTTGTAACACAGAGTCTCTACTTGGCAAAAGTATGGTATGGAGTTTAAATGTAATCTTTAGCTACTTACATGACTGTGGCATACCTATCTGAGCTCCCTCCAGGGAGTTGTAATTAAAAAAAGAAGAACAAAAATCCCACTTCTTCCTATTTTTTCAGTCTTCAGAGCAGAATCTTGGAATTTACATTTTTTTTTACAAGTATCCTTGATTCTTTCCTGTTTTGAAGGGGAGGGAGGGAAAGAGTCTGAAACTTTATTAAGACTGGGAGACAGTGTGAAGAGGGAAGAGATTGTGAACAAAAGCCTTTGGCTTCATTTTAGGAGCAAAACCACTAGCACAGGAAAAGGTCCATGTATGGTAAACACCACTTCCAGAGTATTTTGATGTATGTTGTTTAAGTAGTAAGATTCCTGTGAAGTGTAAGTGGGAAGAGGGAACTATTTATCATGCTGTCCGATATTGACAGCAGGCCTAGTTTGTGCTGTCAGCAATAGTATGATCGTTCCTGTTTGAACAACTAGTTCTCTGAAAAATGAACAAATGGTTTGGGAGTTTTTATACCTTCACCTTGTTCAGTTTGAGCCGACTTAAGATCCCTGTGCACGTGGTTTGCAAGGGATGCACTCAGTCGTTCCAGTAAGCCTTGTGTGGATTTATGAGTGTTTACAGTGAGTGGCTGCCAGCAGCAACAGGCTCAGTATTTATTCTAAAAAAATAACCTGTGAGCTTCCAGCTACCTAGGCAAATGGAAGATGCACGTGGCATATCAAGTCTTTTGCTTAAAGGTTTAACATTGCATCACATTTGAGTCCCTTGGATATTCTGTAAGTTTCTAGGCCAGTAAAGATAATATCAGCCTCTTGCCATAGGTGAGAAGGCCAAGATCTGATACATTCAAAGGCCTTCTCCAAGGCCTTATGGTTTTTAAGAGACAAAAAACCCCAACTGTTTTTCTTTTATGTGTGTTAAAGTATTTTTCTTTTCTCAGTCTACATTTGATCATTGCTGTTTAACTAGCTACAGTTTGTAACCAGTAAAAGCTGAATGTGCAGTGCTGAGCTAGCATGGCGTGTGCGAGGTGCTGATACATTAGTTGAGGCACTTTGACAAGGTCCTATATCATTGTGCTATATACTGTATGACTGTGAGTTGAAACAGCTAGGCTTTTATTACACTTTTATTAGGGGCAATTTTTTTCCTGATGGAGAATTGACAGCTCTATGGAGATAATTCAGAGACTAGAAGAAAGCTTAACAAAAGCCTGAAATCACCTAGGAGAGTACAGTCTGTGGACCAGTGGCTCTCAGAGACTGGCAACATCATCACGTCCTGAGAAAATGTTAGAAATGCAAGTTTGTGGGTGCGCTCACACTTGACATAGCAGAGCCTGTGGATGTTGTAAATGATCTTTACCAACAAACATTACAGGCCAATCTGATGCCCAACGTGTCTCCTCCACCTACAAACCATAAGCAGATTATGGGATCTTAAGACTGGGGGTGCTGGAGAGATGGCTCAGTGGTTAAGATTACTGACTGCTCTTCCAAAGGTCCTGAGTTCAATTCCCAGCAACCACATGGTGGCTCACAACCATCTATAATGGGATCTGATTCCCTTTTCTGGTGTGTCTGAAGACAGCTACGGTGTACTCACCTACATAAAATAAATAAAATCTTAAAAAAAAAAAAAAGACTTGCCTGTCTCATTCTAAGGTGATAGGTTTTAAATCAGAAATAACTGAGTAGTCACTAATTTGATTGCACTTACTTGAAGAGGCCCAGTTAGGTTGTCTGATATTAATTAGGGGTTTATGGTAGAAATTAACCTCAGTTAAAGGAAATTAAGATAGTTATACTCCATACACACCTAGCTTTGTGGCTTCTAAACCAGAATTTTACAAAGAATTTTCTTCTTTTCTTCTTGGAGTTTCTCTTTTGCTCTTCCTTCATCTTTTTTTCTTCTTCTTTTAACAGGGTCTCTAAAGCCCAGCCTGTCCCCAACCTCACTATATAGCTGATGCTGACCTTGAACTCCTAATTCTCTTGTCTTGTCTCCTATTTGTTGGGATGATAGCTGTGAATTGCATTGCAATGCCCAGTTTATACTGAGATGGGCATCCATCCCAGGATTTTATGCTTGCCAAGAAAGTACTCTACAACCGGGTAACATCTCTGGCTCAAAAGTAGAAGGTTCTATTTAGATATTGAATGCTCTTGGAATTTCGTTTTGGAATGGAGCAAATCAATGGACAAAATGCCTTTATATCTCATGTGCTATGGTGGCAGCCGGAACACCTGACTGAATGAAGCTTTACTGTGTGTGTCTTTCAAGTCAGGGAGGCAAAGCCATTGGAGGCAAAGTATTGGGACATAGTACATTTCATGTAGATTTTCCTTGGGTTTAGCATATTGGTTCCCTGTCCCATGGGTGTTACTTTTTTGCCTTGATTGTACTTCTTCAACTTGCCATAGCACATCATAGTCTTTAGCTAATGCGACCAATTCATTTTAGCTTGCATAAGATTGTTCCATTCTTTACATTAAAAAGCTCATGTCCCAGAAACTTAGTCACTCTATTCTTAATTTATCTAACAAATGACACTTACTGGGTATCATCTGTGTGTCCTGGGCCAGTTTCAAGTTGGTCCCACATTTTCTGCCTGCACTGGGAAAGTACAGAGTTGTTTGGAATCATTCTCCTTTGCCTCATGTATGTATAAGTAATATTTGTAGGAAGCATGATTAAAAACTATTTTTGGCTGTTTTAAGGATCTCTTACTGTTTTAAAAATATCAGTTACATATTACTGTCATTGCCAGATTACTAAGTGTAATTTATTAATGCTTGGAAACATCTTACTGTGGATTGACTTAAATTACAGAAAACCATTTAGTGCAGAATTTAAAAGCTTGGCATGGTCCCTAGGTATTGATTATTTGGAGTAATTGAATGATGCCATAAGAAAATTAATGTTACCACATGTGGAACTGAATAGAGACTTTGTAAGGTGAGGAGGTTCCTGTAGAAACACTGGCTAATCTCATACTGAGATGATAAGGGGACACGAAAACATGATTGGA
Organism: Arvicanthis niloticus; assembly: GCF_011762505.2. Classification (NCBI taxonomy): domain Eukaryota; kingdom Metazoa; phylum Chordata; class Mammalia; order Rodentia; family Muridae; genus Arvicanthis; species Arvicanthis niloticus. Next base: position 31,749,607 of record NC_047668.1, read on the forward strand.
GTAAAAAGAAAGAAAATAATTATTATAAGAAATCTTAAAGGAAGGGAAAAATAAAGCACCAATTGGGGCAATTAAGACTATATTCTGATGAAGAATAGATAAGTATACATTTTGACAATGGAAATGAACTTAACTTTAGAACTGGTCAGAGGAGCTCAGATAAGCAAGCAGCTTGATAACTGGGTTAAAGTCCAAGAGCTACTTGTGGCTGCATATACATGTCCACTATTTTTTTTCCCCACAAAGATGGCAGTTGAAACCTTGGAGTCAACTTAGTGTCCTTGCATCAATATGACAAGTCATATTAGCAGCATATTGGCAGCTGAGTTGAGTAATATCATTGAACAGATAGGCTTTGAGTCTTTCTCCAAACATTTTGAGTTATGTGGTATGTATTTATTTTTATTTTTTATTGTTTGGATTTGTTTTATGTGTGTGGGTGTTTTGCTTTATGTCTGTACCACATTCATTTGTCGTACTTTTAGGGGCCAGGAGAGGGCATTGGCACCCTTGGAACTGGAGCTACAGTCAGTTGTGAGCTAACATGTGGGTGCTGGGAATCGAACCCAGGCTGTCTGGAAGAGAAATTAGTGCTCTTAACTGCTGACTCTCTATTCCTTGAAATTGACATATCCTCTGGAATTTCTGTGATTCCTTTTATACTGCTGTAGCTGTGAAATTTCAGAAATTAAGAGCAACAAACTTGATCATATGTGCTGATGGTTTAATCTATTTTCTTTAATGTTTTAAGTCTACACTTGTATCAGTCTATTTTAAACTTATGCAATAAAATGCCTAGGGTAGATTCTTATTTTTTTAAAAATGGTTTAGCTCAGATTTTGAGTCTGTAAACTCAAGTTTGGGTTGTTTCATAATCTGTCTCTAATAAAGGGTCTATTATTGAAATTGATAAAATCTAGAATCACCAGCAAGATGAGTCTCTGAGCATGAATATGTATGTGTATGTGAGAACTTGATTTCATTAGCTGAGGTCTAAAGACCTCAGATGTATTCCCTGAGTGGGATTCTAGGATGTGTAAACAGAGAAATGGACTTAACAGCTATACACATGTGTTCACTGATCTCTTCTCTTGAATGTGGACTGTATCTTCAAACATAAGCTAAACATAAACATTTTCTGGCTTAAACATTTTCTGGCTTAAATTACCTCCCCCCCCCAGAATATTTTGTTAGAGCCAGAGAAAGAAAATTAAGACAGGGATCTAGCCTGGTTTTAGCAAGATGGAGAAGCAGAAAGTGGCTTTCTGCAGTCAATTATATGTGTTGTCTGCTTTTCATAGTAACCTGCCCAAAAAAATCTGTATTTATGTCTTCCTAGGAAATGCCTCGATGAACCATTTACCTTGCTGTAATTCCAAGTTCTTCAGGTTTGTACTGCCTTCACATCACCATTCTAGAGACAACACTTTCAGTTGTTGAGGACACACCATATGGAAATCATGAAAACAATGATAGGGTTTGAAGCTACCAATAATAGTTTAGTTCCTATAAGTTTGTTTCCACAGCTATGTATCATCTACTATTTCAATGATCTCTGATCAAAATCCTTCAAGGTAGATGGCTTAGTAGCTATTATTAATAAACTGAGTGTCTGCATGTTTGCAAAGACATTATGGTAAAAATAAACGGAAATAAAATCTAGTCTGTTGGTTCCCTTTCGTGATTACTTTCTCCCAAGCTTCCAAATCTTAAAGGGTATGTGGTGTTGCTTCAGTGTTCTAGTATTGATGACTCTAGAAGCATGTGGCCTGCCTTCATTAAACAGAAAGACAGACCTTTCTGTATGGAGGTTTTTAGATGGATAAGGATCCCTGGCACTACAGTGAAAGTTTGGTAGCACAGTTTTCAGAGACATTTTAACTGAGAACCCAGGATGAAGCCAGGCTGATTGAGGGCAGAAGAAGACAGAGCCAATTAAAGAAAAACCCTGGGAAGCCAGGCTTAAGTGGCACAAAGATTCAGATGAGTGAGCTGATGAAATTGCACCCCAGCTGAAAAGCATCACACTTGAAGTAAAACTGTAGAATGTTCTGCTAACTTTTAGCAGTGGGAGTTACATAATCTAATAATTAATTGTCTGTAGCTTCCAGGCCTATTAGTGAGGTGGGGAACAGACTCCAGAGGCAAGTCTCTGGCTTCTGCGGAACATTGCCTTAGGTACTCAGCTCAAATTGATAATGCTTACAAGTTGTTTTCCCCGTCAGTTTGGAACCCTAAGCACAATCTCTCTTTTGCTAATGGGTGTTTTAAGTGTATTTTAAAGATTTCTTATTGGCTTCCCACTTACAGTTGGAAATCATCTGGAAGATAACAAAGTTTCCAAATATCACATGTGACAATTTGGTTTTCTCTGAAAGATACTGCTGCAAATACAGAGGTATCGAGATATCTGTGACAAGCTAGAGACAGATGAGGATGTGTGCACACGGAAGGGCACATTCTTCTGACATTGTCACACAGGCTGCTCTAGACTAAGAAGAAGGTTTTTTTTTTTTTTTTTTTTTTTGGTTTTTTTTATTTTTATTTTTTTTTATTACAGGTTTGCATTAAGCATACCTGACTATTTTTTTTTATTACAGGTTTGCATTAAGCATACCTGACTCTCACAAAGGGAGAGTCTGAACATTAAGCTTCTTCTTGTCTGACATCCCCACTTGAAAGGGAAGTTACAAGCAAACATGTAGCTCCCAGAGAAGGCAGGGCAGGGGCAGAGGCTTGGAGCAGGGGAGGCTTAGTCTGCAAGGGGGCATAGGTTTTCTTCTGATGTATCTAAAAGCTGGCTGAGGAGTCAGTGAAAACATTGAACTGCTTTCTTGACCACCTTAGTTTCTTCCCGTCACCCACAGATCATCTAGGAACCTGTTCCTTTCAAGTGGTAAAAAGAAGTTAAAAATAGACTTCTATTTTAGATGTACCTTTGATTTTTTTCTTCCAAAAAACATTTCAGATGATAGGAAAGAAATACAGGGATACATTTCAGCAAAGTCCTGGAAGTGTCTTCCTATAGTTGAATTAAAAAATGGGCTCAGTTTCAAATATATTAAGCTGCCGCTGGAGAGTGGAAATGCCTTTTGGGAATGCCTAATGGTTCCTGGAATGTCAGCATCCTGTTGTCATAACACTGGGTAAGAGTTCCAAGGTAAATAAAGACACATCACACTGAAAGGAGCATTGCAGAGAGCTGCATGCTTTGTGGAAGCAATCTTAGTACATACAGCCTGCCTTTCCTACGCGATGTGGTGCATGGTTTTATGCACTATTTGGACTATACCCAGGCTAGCATACCCCAGTGTTTCTAAAATGCTGTGTGTGTCATCAGCCTGATCTTGAATGTCCCTTATTCTTGGTACTTGTTGAAGATAACAGAACCTGTGAAGGATCTACATGCAAGTGTTTTAGGAACAATTTATTTTAAAAAATGCCTGGCTATTTCCTGGATTTGTAACTGCAAATCACATTCAATTAAAATGTTATTTTACTGTGCTACTCGTGGTGATTTGGGCTTAGAGGGTAGGAGACCCTATGGGGATTATGGACAACTTCATGTATGTTTCTTTAGTTCTAGCTTATTAATTACCACTGTACATATTTATACTGAAAATTCTAAGCACTCATCTCTCTTTAGATGGAAAAGTGACCTGCTAAGGTTCTCTCCACCATGCTCCTTCTGGGGCATGCCCCATTATCAGCTTGGCTTGGCTCTTTAGCCTTACTGTGGTTAAACATATAGAGGGTGTCTCTCCTTCTACTTTTGGGGTTCCACTTTCTGTGATCGTTCTGACCTTCCATGTCCCTTGTTCTTCATGTTTGTTTTCAGCTGTGTCTGTTGGGCAAACTAGAACATCTCCATCTACTTACTTGCCGTTTCGTTTTATCTGCTTATTTTCACTGGATGTAGAAGAGTATGGTGGTTTCACAATTAGAGCAGAAACTAAAGAAACAAGAGGTTTTCTAGCTTACCAATGACTAAAGGCACTAATGTCATCATCAGTTAAAAACTTATGTCAGTAATAACCTGGTATACTTTGTCTACACGCTTTCTCAGCAACCGTCTGAACCATTACTACATGCCAATTTTCAGTATTTCTTTATGCTGAATCACTGCCCTGACAATAAGCTTGTGGCTATGAGGTTTGAACGCTTGGCTGCCAATGTCTAGGGTGAACTATCATGTATCAAGTCCTTGGAAACCTTATTTTATTTCCATAGTTTATAGTGAGTCAGGGGTGTCCAGTGGCCATTCTTTGAAGCACAGTACTCTGCCAGTTTTCTGACTGGTAATTTTCTTTTCTGTTTCTCTCCATTTGCTGTAGGTATCTGAGGAGCTTGTTGAGCACACAACCCTGCTTCTGATTGAGCCCATAGAGGAGGAGCTGGAGTTGTGTGACTCGAAGGCAGCATGTTTTCATCACTAATCCTTATTCTGTTTTGCAGAACTTTATGAGACATTTCCAGCCCAAGGTTACTGGAAGAAGCAAAGAGACCAATCATTTGTTCTGAATGAAGTGACTGGATTTAAAAGCAAAAGATAGAAAATGGAATTTGTGCATCTCTGATATTACCTCAGTTGATTTTTCATTTTCATTACAATGAATTCTAGCACACATTTATAGTTTTTTTATTCTTAAATCTGGGGGGCAGTATCAAAGCCTTTCTTTTCTCAATCTGAGTTTAATAGTGATAGCAGAATAAAAGTGTGCTTATGCTGTGTGCCATTTCGATTTTCTGTCCAATCTTGTGCTTTTCTTAATTATTAACATTCAGATGTTCCTGTAACTTCACATTTTTTCCCTCAGCCACTATAATTCTCTTGCTATGAACTTCTTGGTTTGTTATGTTACTTTGGAATAGAAGGAACTCATTTGAAAAATATTTTCATTTGCATCATGTTTATCGATAGACTTTCTTGCTGTATTGTTTAATGTGTGAAGTAGAGAAAGCTGGGAACTGTGACACAGAACCTCCTGGCCACTTAGTCAGACGAATGCCATAAAGAAAATGTGATGAGCTGCTGTAGGATTTGAGTTCACTGATTGTTCGTGGAAGTCTTCTGAAATTCTCCTCTCAGTTTAAGGATGTAGTCTAACGCCTTGTCTTTACAGCTTTGGAAAAATGGGTTCTGTATTCCTGATAGTGGTGGATGCTTTCCAAAGTGATCAAGAAAGTCTCCTAATTTGCTTATCTCCCCATCTGCAACTTTATGTGGCCATGGAGCAGGTCCAATAAGACGGCAATGATTTTTTGATATTAGGGGAAGTCTTAGGAGTGAGGCAGAGCTTTTCCTAAAACCCACTCAGGCACAGGACACCTCTATGCCTCGCTGACCAGTCTCAACTCAGAGATATAAAAGCAAATCTCACGTAGGTAATACAGTAAATAGAAGGAAGGATACATGGATATAGGTCAAGATCTCTGTCCCCATCATCACCCATATGTTTTGTTGTTGTTGTTATTGGAATAGAATATGGAACTGTTTAGAATTCCCATATAATACAATGGTTATCCATAAGATGCAACTTAATTAAAACATGTTTTTTTTTAATGTTTTCTATTTGTGATTATATTAAGCTTCTGTGAAAATGGTACGTACCAGCTACCCAGCAGGGGAGGCTAGATATAACAAGATTAGAGAGGCAAGGCGTTCAGGATTAGAAGGATCCATGTGACTGAGAGTGAGGTAATGATAATGATTATGTGTTAATAGTGCTGCCGTACTTTTCTATGAGGCAGTAATCCAGCTTCCAGAGCAGAGAAACTATGGGGGTAGAGGCTGAGTTTATCCAACGGGGGGAAAGAGGCTGCTGCTGAACAGCCCAGCACCACAGGAAAGACAGTTTCTTTTTATGAGGCAAGGGATTAAAAGCAAGTTTTTAAAATAAGTGAGTAACTTACTGAATACGAGCAAGCAGACAGCTGAGCAAAGGTAAAAGAAAGCAAACTGAGCGGGAGGACGAGGAACCGGTGCCGGGGGCTGGCTTCTTTGTGTGCAACAGAAATTGGAATTCTTATAGTAGGAGCAAAAAAAAAAAAAAAGTTTAGGATCCAAAACAAAAACAAAAACTCCACTCCTAGGCAAGTTGGCAGCTGAAATGATGTGTGGTATTTTTCAAGAAAACTATTAAACTACTGCAAAATGCAAACAAATTTCCATTCATCTCATTTTAAATCAATCCATTTTTTTCCCCACCAAGTTGCTATGGGGAAGAGACTACATCAGTTATGACAGCAGTTACAGACAGCTGACATACTTTTTTTTTTTTTTTTTTTACTTCTGTGAGTTGACAGATCAGAATTGCTTAGTTAATAACGTGTTAAAAGGGCTAAAATATCTTCTGTGGTCTGGATTGACTTGAAAGTAACTTTGTCTTGGGCGAATCCCTTCTTTCTACACACATACACACACATACACACACCACACTGAATATATACATGTATATGAAGACATATACACACATAGTGTGTGTGTTGAATATATTTGTGTACCCAACAAACACACATGCACAAACGTATGTCTGCATTTCCCAACCCCAACACACACAGCTTACTCAGTTCTCGAAGATGGTGTTCCCAGCTCATACTGAATCTTTTGGGCATCGGATTGGGATAGCTGGCCCTACTCTAAGACACCTGGGATAAATTTGCTTCCTCTTCCAAAGCTTTAATGCTTAGCACTAATTCTTTCTTCCTCACAGGTTTCCCACAGGCAACCCCTTGTGGTAATGTCTCTTAAGAGTATGCACTAGCCAATGGCCTCTTGCATCTTACACACTGTATTGCATACAGTATCTTTTGATGTATCCGAAAACCATTAAAATGCCCTTGGCCTCACTCCATGGGTCAATTTTCGAGATGGAACCCTCCTTGGCTCCCTCACTGTCAAGCCCAAGCTCAAGCCCAGCACATCAGTGGTATTGAGTTTCCAAAGTTTCATTTAAGGTCTGTCTGGAAGGAAGCCACATGGCAAGGCTTTCTTTCCATTCCAAAGCACAGAATTTAAGTACACTATGGCCGCCTTCAGTGTTTCTCTTTTGGGGAATGGAGAAATGAAAAAAGCAGCTGTCATTCTTCAGTCATGGGATTTTTTTTTTTTTTTTTTTTTTTTTTTTAGGAAAAAAAGACTGTCTTCAATTTTATGTAACATATCTGGCCACCCTGAATTATCCAGGAAGTTCCTGTTGTGCTTGGAAAAAAAGGGAATGTTATGGAACATTATTTTTGCTTGTTTCAGCGTCTATCAAGTAATAAATTACTTGACTCATAGTAGACTTAAATATACAATGTAGGTATTATTAACATTATTTATTATACATATACATCAAATGCTATAATATAAAATGGTGTTAAATGAGTTAGTAAATATTTTCCAAAAGGTAAGTACAATAATGACTAGATCAGCCATTATGGATGTCTAGTTTGGGAACTCTGAAGAAGTTCTTATTCTGAGCATGATGTATAACACTGGTTTTCACCCTTCCTATATATCACCCTTCCTAAGGCTGTGACCCTTTAGTGCAGCTCCTCATGCTGTGTGTGACCCCCAGCATAAAATTATTTTCATTGCTGCATCATAACTATAAATTTTGCTACTGTTGTGAATTGTAATATAAGTATCTGATATGTACAATATTGGTATGTGCCCTCAAAGTGGTTGGGGCCTACAGATTGAGAACTGCTGACATATAAGCTCTGTGTTGTAGACACCCAGCCCACCCTCCTGAATTTGTGGAACACAGTGACAAATGACCTTCTTCTATGAAGATTTCTTCAGTTTAGCAAGGAGACAATCAACTACATTGAGTTAATTATATTAGAAAATTAATAGTTTAGAAAATAAAGATTGTGTAGGAAAAGGGAGATACACAATAAGATGAGAATACTTTGATCATAGGATGTATCATGAAATGTGTTTGTAGTGATAATTTCTTGAACGAAGACATGGAGCAGGAAGTAGCCAATGAATAATTTGGGGACAAAATCTTTCTAGGATTTGCAGACAGTGAAAGTAATAGTTGGTATATTCATGGCACTATTTTATTTATAAAATGGTCACCACATAAAATTCATCATATACCCAATTCCAAGTGTATGGTTGGAGGACATTTAGTGTATCCGTTGCTTTAAATCATATTGCTGTCTGGTTTCACAAGGTTTTAATGCCCGCCCCAAGGTGATCCATATTAATTGAGTAATTATCACCCCCCTATCCTGTCTAACAGGCTCTGGTAGCCACTCACATGCTCTGTGCTTATCAATATGTGCTAGGCATTGTGAGGTTCACAAGAGAGGACGTGGGATGCTGCATAGCACACAACTAGTTCACATTGGAGAAAGTCAGAATTAGCAAAGAGGGGATGACAAGCAGAGTATCAGTATAATCTAGGTTTGAAGATATATGGCTCAAAAAAGTGTCACAGAGGGAGAATTGTTCTGATGAAGCTGAATGCTGGCACTATTGTCTGGTTGGAGACAATTATATTTGCTGATGGTTGACACTTATGGAGACATGAGAGGATATAAAAATGGTGGTACCATGATTCTGACGTAAGGATAACATTAACACCAACTGAAAAACTTAGGAAGAATACAGTTCTAGGAATGCACTTTGGAGCAGGTTGAGTTTAAAAAGTATACTCATCCAAATGAAGAAATTGAGCTGATAGTTCAGTACATTTGTTTAGAGTTCTGAAAGACATTCAAGCAAACACATGGTGCTTAGTCTTGAGAATGACGGGGTCACCAAGGGATTGAGGGTGAAGAGGCTCATGAAGTGTAAGAGCTGAAGATGGGCATAGCCTCTTCCAAAGATAAAGGCTGTGTATAGATGGCACCAGAAATGAAAAAAAAAAAAAACTGAGGAGGAAAACCATAAGTTTGTAGAATTGAGAAAGCCAAGAGAACCAAGTAGAGATTAGGGTGAAACGCTGCCGCGTTGATGAGGGTAAAACTAGGTTGGAATGAAGCATGAGAAAATCCTCAGTTTTCATAAGAGAAGTCTGTGGAATGGGAGCAAGGTAAAGGAGACTGCAGGGGATTGGAAACAGTGGCTGGAGGTGCAGTAGAAACTTCCAGTGGAGGGTAAAAGTCAGGGAGTGGCACTCTTGCTTGGCTCCTGCTTGGCTCCTCGCCAGTGCTATAGGAAATCTAACCCCTTTACATTTAGAACACACGATCAGAGAGTTAATTTGTGTAAGTCATAACTTTATCTTTGCAAAAATATTGCTTCATTTTCCTCCCCTCAATTTCTCAAGATACGCAGTGCCTCTTAAAAATAAAGATTTGTGAAGATGTCAGTCAGGGGTGAGAATCGGATCTGGGAGGAGCTTCTTTTTCTGAATCGTTAATAATGTGTTCAGTGTTATAAAACTGACAAAAGGCTTCAAACCCATCCTGTACTGATTCTGCAAAAGTTTCAAAAATCTGGATTATTTGAATTTTGGAAAATTTTGAAATCAGAAGGAGAATATTTGAATAGCTTTTCCTCTCAATTTCTTGGAAAAACAGAAAATTATATGCAATGCTTATTTTAAGGCCTTTACAATGTTTAATTTATTTAGAAACATAAAAATGTATTATGTATAGCTTAGCTAATAAAGTTGCGTCTGGAATAATTAAAATTTAAAAATATCATAGATTAAGAAAGTCATTGCACATTTACTAATTAAATGTACTAGTTGATGATTTTAATTTTTAAATCGCAAATGAGATTCTAAAGCTGCTGAGGTGAAATACATTTAACATTTTTCTGTGTTACAGTATTCGGAAGTAGCAAACAGCTAGTAACCATTGCTATGAGTTTTCTAGATCGATTCTGTTCTGTTTTGTACTCTTAGACTGTTGAAGTGTGAGAGAAAGGCATATGAAAAGAAAAACAACACAAAACAAAAATTGCATAATGGAATGCCCTTGCATTCAATAAGCATTTTCTTTTCTTTCTTTTTTTAAACATGTGATTTAATTTTTCCCCCTTTTAATAAAAGTAGATTTTTTTTCTCATACAATATATACTGATTACAGTTTTCCCTTCTCTTACTAATCCCAGTTCCTTCCCACATCCCCTCCCATCTGGATCTACTCCTTTTCTGTCTCTTATTAAGTTAAGAACAGGTTTCTAAGAGCTAAGAGCAAAACATAAGAGAATGAAATATAATAATAAAAAAGCCATCACATCAAAGTTGGTGAAGGCAACAGAAGGAGCAGAGCTCCAAGAGAAGACACAAAAATCAGAGATTGACTTATTCACACACTCAGCAGTTCCATTAAAATACCAGATGAAAAGGTACACTCAGAGGATCTGATGCAGACCAGAGTCGGCCCTGTGCTTGCTCCTTCTGTCTCTGTGGGTTTGTATGAACCTTACTCAGTTGATTTAGAGGGCCTGTTCTCCAGATGTTTTCCTTCCCCTCTGGCTCTTATAGTCTTCCCACCTCCTCTTCTGGTGAAGCCCTCCCCCCCCCCCAGCTCTGAGTCTGTAGCTATCTAATCCCTCAAATTAATGTTCCTTGTTTGCTCAGTTTTTTTAAAAAAAACCTTTCTGAGAAAGGAAATCCATTAATTAATGTGGTAGTTATGTACCTGAGGTCTCTAACATAGCCTGAAAATACTTGCTAACCTTCGTTGTGCAAAGGGCCTTCCATCATGCCCTTTTCATACATACATGGGCTTTGAGCATCTTTATCTCCTAAGTTATCTTCTTGTCCTCCTTCTTTCCTCTGTTCCAGCTCAGTTTTATGGTCCTCCTCTTTCTCCATAGCTACTACACATGCTAATCATTAAAAACAATGTCATGTCACCCCCGCAGGAAGAACAATTAAGATGAGATGTTATAAATATTTTTAAATAAGTAATTAAACCATTATGAGTCTTCCTGCTAATTTTAAGTTAAGTTTCTACCTAAGGATCCAGAGGAATCCAAAGAAAATGAATAGATTTTCATTCCTGAAGTAGATAATGATCTAACGGGAGTCCTAGGGAACCCTGCCCCCACCTTCTTCTTACTCTAATTGAATTGAGAATCTTCTCTAGTCAAATAGAGTGGAATCTGAAATGGGGAGAGATCAGACCACATTAAGACACACTATTTAAAAATATGTACTATTTTATTGATTCCCCGAGGCTGTCCAAGAGGTATGTGATGTATTTTAATCATGTCTGTCCCCAATTACCTTCTTTCAGTTACTCTCAGGCCCTGCCAACATGCCCCTCCTCCAAACTCACATCCTTAGCTATGAGTAGTGCCTCCTGAGCTCCTCCCTCATCCATGTTGGAATGCTGACAAGTTTGATCTTGTGCAAGTAACCACAGGTGCTGTGGGTTCATGAGGGTAGTAGTGATGTCATGTCCATAGGACAGCATCTTAGAGTCCCTATTCTTTGGTTCTCCCATGCTATCACCCTTTCTCCAATGTTTCTGAGCCCAAAGCCAAAATCTTGATTGGTTACAGCAGCAAAGCATTATTTCTCTCCATCTTTTTTGTCCAGTTTGGATTAATGCTTTTGATAGTGGGGCAGGTGTTGGGGATCTTTTGTTCAACACAGCCACTCAGAATTTCTGGCTTCTCTCACTGGGTCATGTTACTAACAAGGAAGTTGCCAGCAGACCCTGTGCATTTGGTCTGTCAACAATGGAGAAACTATGGAGACTGCACAAGATGGTATATTTTTAGCGGATACTTGTGGTACTAGCTTCCACTTTAACAAACTTTCTTTTTCACATAAATGAATAATGTTATAGGAGCCATAAAAATGTAATTTAGCCCTTTGCTCTGGGAAGGAAAATCTTTGGAAACACTGTCTTTACCACAGTGTTCTGACATGGTGAATTGGCTTAAAATATTCTGGATTTACATATACTCTGGAAGTTTTCAAGGCAACTCAATGTTCATGTATGAAATAAATAGTAATAAGCACATGAAAAGGAGAAGTACATATCAGGTCAGGTGGCAAGCCTGGAAGAAGTTGTTTTTAAAGATTTTACTCACCAAGACCAGTATAAATGGAAACACTGCTATCACATGTGTTTAACTATCTTTTGTTATTAACTAGCCATATTTTTCTTGAGCCTTTTCTTTATTTTCTCTATGATTTGACTATGGCCTATGAAAAATGGAAACAATACCAACATTGGCATTCATCTTTGCCATGATGCTAAGAAATGTGTGGGAGGGTGATAAATTATTAATTGCTGAAGTAATTTTGTTTCAGGCTGACTACATTAAGAAAAGCCTAGCTCTGAGGCTACTCCTGCCATTCACCTGTGACTCATGAGTTTTCACTTGGCAAAGAGTAGCAGAGAAAAATTTTCAAATATTGTAAAATCAAGGTTTATCTGAGGTAACCTTTGCTGCTTGTTGGAAGTATGTGGTTGAGTAATAGTTCAAAAATAGCCGGTTATTTTGAGGAAGAACATATGTTCTTTAACAAATAAAATACGTGTTCTAAGGAGAAATTTTATAGCATATTTAATTGCACATTCAGCCTAATTTGAATCCTGCAGCTTGGATCACTTCTCACTTCTGTATAAATTTAAGTACTTTATTAATTGCAGTAGTGTAAGTCGGGTACTATTATGTGGAGTTACAGACTATGAATAGCTCTTACCGATGTCTATGAGGGAATGTCATGCTTTGAGTAATGAAACTGAAGCATTAACTACACATCTTATGCACAATTATGAATATATGCTTTCTTTATGTGTATGTGCACACACATAGGCAGTTGTGTGATTCAAAGCATCTTGCCTCCTAGGACAAACAAACAAACAAACAAACACTCCTCTATTTGTCTCATCATAAAGTGTTGGTGAATGTCTACAAGAGTTGATAATGCCTCCATTCTTGGAGAAGGGGTAGGCTTTATCAGTATGACATTTGTGAGTAGTACCACAGGCAGGGACCATGGTATGACAAAGAAGCCTTCATCCTTATTTAAAGAATTAGACAAGCAAAAAAAAAAAATAGTGAGAAAGTATTCAGTGTAGAACACTTGTTGCTGACAGACAGCTTTCTGAACACTTTTGATGAAAGAATTAAGAGTTTTCAGAATGCAGTGTCATTCTCAGAAAACTTTAAGAGCTCATTAAGAAATCTGAGTTAAGTGACAGCATGACTATTGTCAATGCCCCAGAAATGTTCGTAGCCACCATGTGCAGAACTCATCTTTCCCAATAGCACAATAGCTAATTTTGCTTTCCCTAGAAGCTTGGGCTATTTCTTGGAGCTGTGTTTGCGATTATTATATTGTACTATATATTGTAGATTACTGTACAAAGATGGAGCTTAGATAATGATGATGAAGTAGTATTGCTTCTGCCTGTGTGGAATGGGTGAAGGACACAGAAAATATAATAACACTGCATAGCATTTGAGAAGTACCAACTGTGTGGCATAGAGAATAAGCTTAGTAGCTTGGAATTGTAATTGGATTTCAGAGAACTGATGGAGAAACATTGGAATGGCTTATCTTGGAAGTTAACTTGGCACATGTCAATGGGAAGTAGGACCCTCAATTGAAGAATTGCCTCTAATCCCAGCACTTGGAAGGTAGAGGCAGGCAGATTTCTGATTTTGAAGCCAGCCTGGTCTACCGAGTAAGTTCCAGGACAGCCAGGGCTACACAGAGAAACCCTGTCTGGAAAAACAAAAACAACAACAACAAAAAATTGCCTCTATCAGATTTTATATCTATGGAGCATTTTCTTGAGTATTAATTGATGTGGGAGGGTCGAGTCCACTGAAAGTGGTGACATCCTTAGGTGGGTGGGCCTGGGCTGTATAAAAAGTCTAAGGCAAGCCAGAAAGTATTATTTTTCCCTATTGGTTTCTACTTCAAGCCCCTGCTTGAAGCCATTGCTTTCGTTTTACTGGATGGCCTGTAACCTGTAGGTGAAATGAGCGTTTCTCTCTCTCCTCAAGTTGCTTTGGTCAGTGTTTTATCACAGCAACAGAACAAACTGGAACAGCCCCACCCACAATAAACAAGATGGTGGAAGTGAATATGCGTAAATTGGACAGCTAAGGCAGAGCCTTTCTGACAAGTCCAGCTAGTATTTCCTGGTATTGTTAGGAAATAATTAGTTGCCATCTGTAAGGAATGGCAGTTATGAATTTTGGAACCCAAATTGTTTTTAAAAAATCATTTTTTAGTTAGCAAATTAAAAGTGTGTTGGGATTCTGGCTCTTCCAGTCTTTCTGCCCCCTCTTCTGTAATTCCCCCTGAACGTTAGGCAAGAGTTAGAATTAGTTACTTCACAATGACATATTCTCCTCATTTGTGTATTTCTGCAGTTTCTCTCTATACCAGATGCCACAGAAGCTTCTTAGATGAAAGGTAGAGCTACACTTGTTGCTATAAAATAAATATTTATAATACAGTTAGCGACTATACTGGTTTAGGCAGATGGCAGTAGTACGTTCTCCTCTCAGGTCTCTTATCTCTTCAGCCATGGGTAGTAGGCTAGGTTTACATTATTAGGCATGGATACCCTGAGTGTGTGTTAAGAATTAGAAAGCTGTTGGTTTTCGAGAAGATAAAAGTGCCACTATTGTATTATTGGGGATATATTGCTGGTCTAGTCTTATGGTTTGTAGGCTTCATAGCTTGATAGGACTGCTGACTGTTCCTCTCTCTTGGCAGCTTATATACTTATACTGTACCTTCAGATATTATGAGAGCTAGTCTTCAGGGAGTAGGGTTCAGGTCAGTTCCAGCCCAATTTTTTCATGTCCTGTGTTCTCAGTGTGTGGTACTTTAAGCAATAGGGCCTTAACTTCAAGTTCTGGAAGGAAAGCAAGGACAATATCAATAGCCCTGAAGTGGAGATTTTCCATCCCTGGCACTGAGATTTTTGTTAGATAATACATGGCTCTTCGAAGAAGCTTTGTCTTCACGTGGCATAACTGTTTCAAAATAATATAGATAAGTATTTATATATCAACTTAGTTATCTTTCTATTGCTACAACTACATACCAAGGCAACTTATAAAAGAATTGAATTAGGTTTCAGAATATTAGAGTTTATAATGGTGGAGGCATGGCAACATGAACACCATGATCCACACTGTGTAAGAGCTCACACCTTGATCCACAGATATAAGGCAGAGAAGCACACCGGGAATGGGAGCCTTTCAAAATCTCAAAGTACCTCCCCATGACACACCTCCTCCAAGGCTACACTTCTTAATTCTTTAATCAAGTGGGTACCAACTATTCAAACTTATGAGCCAATGGAGGCCATTTTCCTTCAATCCCACTACCAGCACAAATACTACCACCCTCTTCCTCACCCCATCCCCACACATACAAGCTTATATGTTGCCCTGTTGATTTTAAAACACCCTTAATGGTATTTATCGCTCTGATTTGCCTCTCCCCGTGTATCACCTTCTGCTTTTCAGTTAAAGTCTGTATTTCCACTATCTACTTCATAGCATCTGTCTTCTCCTATTCCCTTCTGTAGAGTGTCTTCTCTTCACCCTCCGTGGTCTGGGTCACTTCACTCAACAGTGTATTTTCCAGTTTCATCTGTTTGCTTGAATATCTGAATATTCTGTGATTTCATTTTCCATTACAAAAATAATTCTGTATCAAAGAGTGTATAAAATGTATAAAAGAATTCTATTATACATATGTACCGAATCTCATTATCCATTCATCTGTTGAATCACAGTTTGTTTCCATTTTGTAGCTATTGTGAGTAGAATGGCAGTAGCCATGGTGGGGCAGGTTTCTGCACAGTAGGATACTGAGTCCTCTGGGTGTATGCCAAAGAGTATAGAACAGCTGGGTCTTTCAGCGGATCTACATTTACCCGTTGGAGAATTTTCCATACTGGTTTTCATCAGACAGAGGTAAAATGTTTACCAACCTTGGTAGGTATATAGTTACACCTTGCTTCTTACATAGTGAACAAACCTCTTATTCCTTCATAATTCAAGTACTGTTTCACTTCAACTGGACTTACGTCTGTCTAAAAAAATATAAATAAAAGCACAAATTCCAAAGTGTAAGGAAATAAAAACCAAGAGTATGTGGTGATAGGAGAGGAGGAGGTTGGAATAATTAAAGATAAGGTGCTGAAGACCAATGCTAAGATGCTGTCACCTTGTATAAAAAGAAGAAAGTCATGGGTTGTAAAGATGCCTCTGCCATGCCAGGCTATGGTCGCAATCAAAAAATATAAGAAAGGCACATGTCAAAATCTAAATTTACAATTTACTAGCAGTTACACAAAAGAGGGAAATTGCTTTGATGACTGTTCTATATATGTATGTATATATGTATATGTGTATGTGTATATGTATACACACACACACACACACACTGTAACGGGATAGGAAACTAGATTAGAGAAATAATAAAGTCACTATTGAAAATGTGTTTCAAAGTGAGGAACTGAAATCAGGGTCTTCCTTATTCATTATCCAGTTTTGTATAAAGTGAGAAGAGAAATCCTACAAGCCAGTCAGCTTTCCCCTTCAGTGCCAGTGTTTGACTGTAAGAATATTGAACCACATCCCCTTAGAGCAAGGCTGTTTTCCATTGCTATAATCTAGCAAGAATTAAATTTTACTAAAATAAAGAGAATGTCAGTGATAACAATTTTATAACCCTATAGTAAAACAAATCATATTGATATAGGAAAACAAATATTTCTGAGTGTTGTATGAAGCTCAGTAGATCCATGTGTTTATCACATAGTTGGTCTTCAGTAAATACTGAGTAAAAGAATTAAATGTTTAATTCTGAGGTCACGTTTTTGAGCCTATTTTTACTGAAATAATCATAGTATAGACATAATTATAAAATGTTACCTCCTTTAGAAATAGTTTTTGCAATATATTCATTATTTTTACTGGATACATGTTTCATGTCACTAAGCTCTTTGATCCTCATTGGTACCAGACACAGGATTTCCCCCATGTCATATTCCTGTGTATTTATCTTACATTTCCTCAGTGATATAAGCCCTTTTGAAACAATGTCTTTTTTTGTTTTTGATGCATCAAACTGATGTAGATGGTCAGTAAATATTCAAGTAGAGAATGAATGCTATCACTATAATAATTAAAAGTCAGTTTTCATCTAGTGTCCTGTGCGTTTCACCAGCTATTGCTGTCTTTTAAACTTCATCACAACTTGCTAATCGATGCTGTTCTTTGACAATGTTTCTGGGAGTTTGTAACAATTATATTGAGAAGGCTAGCATTTGGAATGTATTCAGTGATATTCAATGGTTTTAGGGTTTTGTCTTTTTTTTTTTAAATCATTCTTCTACTTCATCAGCTCCATAATCTCTACATTGGAGATAAAGAAACATATTCAAAAAGCATTGATTTATGAAAAGTTGTGAATCTGGCAAACTGGTGAAGCTAGGATTTAGATTTGTTTTTAAAGTGATGCTCACTGTTCAACACAAAGAGTAAATGGATGACTAGCAGAAATTAATGAGCATATTATTTATTCTCAACATACATGAATATGCACAATGAGTAGAGTTGGACTACTATGGTAATCTTGTACTGGAAGCTGACTGTGGTGAAATAGTCAGGTGATATTTGACGTCATAGTCACTTGATCATTTATGTACAGAGAAATCAAGAAACTGATGGTGTTATACTACCTGAACCAGCCTTAGAGGGATCTCTGTATCTCTGCAACTTGATGGACATATTGTCAGCTTTACAGTTGCCTTTGACTTAGCAAACATCCTAATTGGATCCCTTTAATCTCTTCTGAAGACAGACCTACTAGACCCTTTCCCCACTTATTCAGGAATAAGTGCTAACAGATCTCAAGGCTTATATGCCAACCCACTCCACTGGTCCAGTGTCAACAGTAAGGCTGCACGAACATGAGGACAATGGGGAGGAACAGTTCTTCTCACTCCAATATAAGGTCTATTTTCAGCATTTAAGATCCATATGGAGCACCAGCACAGGGATCATGGCTTATCAAGAAACAACGTGCACAACCTGGGTAGTTAGCATTTCATAGGGCACCCTCTAACTACTCATGCCAAAAAGAGAAATTCCCTTATCTTTCTTTGTTAATTCTTTTAAGAGCTAATGAAACCAAGGGCACACTCCCTCAGGTTTCCATTGTTGTTGTTTTTCAAATAAATAAAGATACATTTTATTGTGTTGCATTGCAGTCACTTTTCTTTAAAAAATAATACAATATGACTAAAAATTATATGACTAAGTGCATATTTTCTTTTAATTCATTTTAACATACTAGTTTTTTTTACTAATGATACATGCACTTATAAACATTAGTGCTAGCCAAACACTTTGGCCCTAATATGATATCCCTCTCCATTTATAAACCAATCTGAACTATTTCAACATGAATAGTGCTAATAATCTTTCTAGACTTATTCTTGTAAATTTAAAAACAAAACAATTATCTGAAAGGGCTTTGTTAAACCAACTCAAAGGTTTATATTCACATACAGGAGAAAGAAGTGTAGACACTTAATCAACATAGAAACATTAAGTCCTTTGATATACATTAAAACCTACATTTAATAACCCAACCAAGCACTTGTTATATTTAATATTGCTTAATGTTATTAGCTTAAGAACATCAATTTTGAATTTCTTGGTTCTATTATGCGTGAATTTTCATGTTAAGTTATATTAGTAGATATTTGCAATGTCGATGTTCTTTATTTCTCTTGAGAATTAAAATTAGATCCCTGCACTAAGACCTTTTCCCAACCACTTATCATGTGATGTATCACTTTCTGTATTCCAAGAATGCATTTTATTATTATTCTGAGTGATCACTCTAGTTTTTGTTTCATCTGTCTGGGGACATCTGGTTAGATTCTGAGGAACAAATCTATGTCCACTTTAGTTTTCAGCTAGAAAGTAAAAGACAATTTTAAAAAGTTGTAATAGGAAAAAATGTAGGAAGGGGAAGGCATTCAACAAACTCTCCCCTGAGTAAGCCCAGACATTGGATTCACTACACAAAGAAGTTGTACCCACTATTATAAATATGTTACAGACTAAAGGAAATGATTCTAAAAATAATTTAAAGAGAAAAGAATACATTCTATAGTACAGATTAAAACATGCAATTATAAAACAAATATCAATTATGCAATTTAAAAGTCTAATAATTAGAATAAAAATGTGCTGTGTGGTAACAGAGAGTTTTGACTTCAGTAGAAAAAACAGTGGACTTTTGCTTAAATGGAGATTATTCAGTCTAAGCAGTGGAGAGATAAAATACTGAAAATCTGAATGGAGCCTCAGGACCCATGGGACATCTTCACAGTGCATGGATGTAATGGGCTTTTTAAGACAGGAGAAGGAAAAGAAGCAGAAAAATTTTTCTCAAGAAAATCCTTCAACTTGTTTGTTTTATTTTTAGAGAAAGATTCTTACAGGAGCAAGGCCAGGCTTTAACTCGTGACCTGACTACCTCTCTCCCTTATTCTGGCATGGAGAGCATGTTCCCTCGTGCTAGCAAAATTCCTGATTTAGGATTATAAACATCATCCTACTTATCTGCAAGGTGTTATTGTCTTCAATTCAGACAAATTTAAAGAAAACCTAATTCTAAATACTTTATTCAAAGTGATGGAGCATAACAACAACAACAACAACAACAACAACAACAACAACAACAACAACAACAAAACCAAGCAGCTATTCTTAAAGGCAGCCAGAGATGTAACTTATCTCATGCAAGGCTTCCCAGACAGAATGACAGCTGACTTCCCTTCTGGAAGCACAGATCCCAGAAGGCAGTGGGCCGTTACATTTAAAGTGCTGAAAGACTGTCAACCAAAAGTTTCTATTTAGCAAAATACTTCAGAATCAAAGGGAAATTAAGATACTATAAGATAAACAAAATTGGAGAGAATTTTTTTTTAACTAGAACATTCTACAAGATGTCCTAAAGGAAGTCTGTCAGAATTAAATCCATTTGAAAGGATAAAGAACACCAATAAATATAACTTGCAAGTATATATGCAAGGTAGTATTTTTGCTTGTTTCTAGTGCTTTTCCCCTCTAGTTGCACTTAAATAAATGCATGTTGGGAGGATGGTTCAGTGGGTAAAGAACTGGCTGTGCAATCATGAAGACTTGAGTTCAAGTCTCCAGAACGTATGTGAAACTTGATTTAGAAATGTTCAACTGTAATCAGTGTTCCTGGGGAGACCTGGGAGGTAGAGACAATAACCCGCTGAAGCTCACAGTCCAGCTACCCAGGGGAACACAACAGAAGAGCAAGGAGATGCTGCCACAAATAGGTGGCAACTTGCTCTCTGAGCTCAACAGCTCTGCTATGGCATCTACACCCTCTCATAGATGAGTGTACACAAACATATACCAGTACACATATCACACACACACACACACACACACACACACACACTATCCCTCATAAAAGATAAAACAATGAAAAACTAAATGCTTCAAATATTAACCATGGAACCATGTGTATTGGTTAAGTACAATTAAGTATAAAATAAATATGATATCATATATAACAAGATAATTTGTATAAAAATAGTGACAGAGAAAAGGGTCAAAAGATGGAGCTTTATAAAAGCAAAGGTTTTATATTATTAAAATAGTAGATGTTGATATGTAATATATTGTATAAAGTGAGATGATAATTTTAATCACAAGGGATTAAGGAACAACAGAAATAAATATTAATAGAAGTGACCAAAGGATTAAAATGATTTGCTGTAAAACATCTTACACAAAATCAAATGATAATTTCAGAATACTGAAGTACCAGTTATAAAATACCAACAAAATGGCAGGCATAAGTCCTAAATTATTGGTACTTTATTCAGTATAAATCAACTAAATATGCCAGTTAAAAACAGATATTGGGGACAAGCAAGGTGGCTCAGTTGGTAAAGGTGCTTGCAGCCCAAGCCCGACCACCTGAGTTCAATCTTTGGGACCCATGTAAAAGATAAAGGGACATTCAACTTCACAAAGTTTTCCTTTGACCTCTACACATGAATGTGTGCAGGCATGGGAATGTGCACACACACACACACACACACACACACCCTATGTGAGCATATACACAATGATAATAAGTAATTCTTTTAAAAGGAAGATATTGGGAAAATAGATTAGAATGCATCATATTTCTATGTTTTGTGCATAAGATACACACTAGATAAGGAAACACTAATTGTTGAAAAGTAAGGGTATGAGAAGCATTAGGTGACTACACTTGTGTATGTGTGTTTATGTACATATATATTTGTGTATATATTTCATAATGACAATAGCTTAATCTAAGAAGACCAAGCAATTATAAAATATTAATCTAGCAGGAGAGTCCTGAGACACATGAAACAAACAATAACAGAATTTAAAAGAGAAAGAGAAACTTCAGTAGTCTCAGTGGTTGATTCAATATTCCACTGTCAATAATAGACAAAGAAATAGATGATGGTAAACCAGCTAGACCTGGAGACACATGCAGGTCCCTCCATCCAACAGTGACAGAACACATACACTTCGGTACATAAGAGTGAGTGTATTCCAGGTCAGAAAGTAAGTTTCAATAAATTGAACAGGACTGAGATTATATGCAGTATATTATCCAGCCACCAAATAATGAAATGAAAAAGTCTGAAACAAGAAAATTACAAAATAATGGAAATGAAGAACTTAGTTCTAAAAAATATTAATGCATTTTTTAGTATAAAAAAAGCTTGGCAAACATACATATACAGATTAATAAGTTAGAATCATAGACATAATGATCTATAAAATTATACTATTGATTCCATAATGGTAGCATTTTGTTATTATTAGGTTTAGAACATTTTAGTTAATATATGTATATTTATTATGGAAGGCCATAGGTCCACAGGCCACTGATTCACTTACTGATGTATAGATCTTGTGTTAGAATAGATTAGTGCTGTTAAGAGAGTCTTGTCTATGTGTGCCTGCCATATGACTTGTAATTTTTATGGAGATTAATTGGCTTTACTAATGTACTGACATCTCAAAACTCTTGTTTCAAATTGTAGTATTAGACAAAGTTTCAAGTTGTAGGAAAAAGTTATTTGAGTTACTGAATTTAGGAATTTAGCTATTTTTGCAAAGACTGAGTCTCCCTTTAGGTGTTATTATTATGCAATCCAGGTTTATTCGTGGACATTTTTTTTTAACGCTGTTGGATAGTTGTTAAGTTGCTCTAAGGATAATGAACAAAGAACAGCAGGGCTTTTATTTTAAATTGCAAACAGTAGATTTAATTTTTGTGTTGGTCTACGTAAGTTAATTGAAAATTACATCCTGTAAAAAGTTAGGAAAAGCTTACTCTGTCTTCACTCTGTCTTCAGAGTGAAGATCAATATTGGGTGGCTGAGTGGATACATTATCAGTTACTGTGATTGTTGACAGGAAGACCAAGACTGTATCTTGATATACACAGAAATATTGCTAAAAAGAAATACTTATACCATCAGATTGTGCTTCTTCATTTCAGAATTTTAAGCCTGGAGGTTTGTTTAAAAACATCAAAATAATCATCAAAAGAAGAATATTGTCTGAGCTCATAAGTAGTTTTCTTTTCTGACAGAACACATAGTAAAAATCGGCAATTAGATTTGGGTTTGGAAGAGTCTCTACTGCATATTCCTTCATCCTGGCAACTTGGTTTTTTTTTTTTTGTTTGTTTTGTTTTTTTCTCATGCTTTTCAAAATATTCCTATGTATGCCATGTTTTTTGTGTGTTTTCTCAAGTTGGTTTCTTTAATGGGATCTCCTGTTATCTTGGGCTGCCTCAAAGTCCCTACACAGCTGAGGCTGACCTTGAGTTCCTGAACATTCTGCCTCCATCCGCCAAGTGCTGGAATTGCAGGCATGCATCATCATGCCCAGTGTCTATGGGGTTGAATCTTTCCGGGCTTGAGACAAAGCACACTTTCTACTGACCTCCAGCCATGGCACTCAAAGAGAAACAACATGTAAATGTTTTTGTAAACATCAGTTATGTGCAATACAGCTCTTTAATGCATGAATGAGAATAATAACATTGCTTACATTTTAATTATTTTAATGCTTACTACAAGACAGCTTGATTTTTTTCATTGGCTTCTTCGTTCAATCTACAGAAAATAGATGGATTAGTGTGTTTTAAGGCCTATCCCAAACAGTTAAGTATACTCATCAATATTAAACCCAAATTACGTGGTAATTTTCAGAAAGATGACTTTGGTGTGGTATTTAACACAGAGTAAATGATTCTTCTCAAAGCATTTTATACTCTTATATTAAAACCTATTTATCTCTACAAACTTTGAACATTCCCTGAGTATTTGAGAATGCATAGTCACATCAAAGTTATACATTTTCCAAATGCCAATATACCTCATTATGTAACATTTCATAAATCTCCTACATTAACTATAACATTCATATCATTAAAAGTGTATGAATGTTGTGAAGATACTGTGGTGGCCAATGTAATTTTCAAAATTTAATTTTTTATACAGCATTTTTAATTGGATATTTTTTATTTACATTTTAAATGTTATTCTCTTTCCCAGTTCCCCCCAACCCCTCTATCCCATAGCCCCTGCTTCTATAAGGATGCTCCCTCACCCTCCCACCCACTCCTGCCTCCCAACCCTAGTATTTCCCTAAGCTGTGGCATTGAGCCTTCACAGGACCAAGGGCCTCCCCTCTCACTGATTGATGCCTGACAAGGCCATCCTCTGCTACATATGCGGCTGGAGCCATGGGTCACTCCATGTGTACTCTTTGGTTCATGGTTTAGTCCTTGGGAGCTCTGGGTGGTGTGGGGTCTGGTTGGTTGATATTGTTCTTCCTATGGGGTTGCAAATCCCTTCAGCTCCTTCAGTCCTTTCTCTTTATAGCTCTAATTTTCTTACTAGCAATAAATACATTTTTTCTTACAGAGACAGGTATATTTGGTACATTTTTTCATTATGTCTGCCAAATATTTGTGTTTGATTAATCAATATTTCAAATAAAAAATGTTATTTTGTTTTTCTTAAAACAGATACCAGCCATCCACATGGCTTTGTGTGTATGGCCCAGCTCATCATGTAAAACATTACACAGTTTTTTTTTTTTTTACTAGAATTAATTCACATTGCCATGGACATTAGTAAGTACGCATGTTATATTGTATTTTGTCTTTTTTATTGGATATTTTATTTATTTACATTACAGATGTCATCCCCTTTCCCCATTTCCTCTCCCTAGAAACCCTTATCGCATCCCTCCTCCTCCTGTTTTTTATACCATTTTAATTACATGCATGTATTAAGGTCAATTCTAGGTTGAGGATCTAGCAATACAATAGATGCAAATAGTCAAGGAACAAGCAAAGCGATAAACAAAATTCTGAGGTCAGGCTTTGAAGAATGCAAGGCTTGTTAGTACAGTATGATGCTACTGCCTGGGCTCTTGTAAAGCACCAGCAGGTGTTCATAGCCCTGCTTGCACATCTGCAGGGACAGTGTTAACACAAGAAAGTCATGGTGCACACAACACCTTAATGTTTTAAAAGTAACACAGACCAAGTGTCAATGTGCTAAGCTGGCTGACAACTAGAGCTTCACTTAGTAATATTCATAAACAAGACACCCAGTTCTAGTAAAACAAAAGAATAGAATATGTGGACATTAATGAGATTTTTAAATATTTTTGAGCCACTGATAATTGTATTTAGTTAAAAGAACAGGTTCCCAGGACAGCCTATCATAGACAGAAAAGGGTTTAATCTTGGGTAACCATGGAGAACATTTCAGAGAAAGGAAGTCATGTTCAGAGTATTGTCTGCCATCCTCAATGATGGAATATAGAACAAATGAGTAAAATGATCAAAATTATGCACCTAAGTTTTATCCTGAGTTATATGTTACTGAGCTATGAAAAGAAAAAGAAAACCTGAACAAAAATTACCATTAGCATCAAGTCTAAAGAGACCAGTCTATATATAGCTGGTGTATTCCAAAGCTTATTTCATATAACCATGCTCATGTCTAAAACATGACACTATTATGATAGAGCAGTTTAGCAATGATAGATAATTTATATTAATTTTTATTGAAAACTACGTTTATTATTTATAGCATATGTGATAAACTGGGATGACATATGCATTAATTCATATACTATTTTGTGTTGTGAACACTGAAAACTGAGTCTTAGTTTTCAAGAGTTAAATTGGCTTACCACTTAAAGCTAAGGCTCTATTAAACTTATTCCTAACTAATATGACATCGTGTATTCTTTGACTATTGTCTTTCTAATCCTTTCTCCACCGTGACCCCATCATGATCAACATTCTACTGTTTGTCTTTATGAATTAATGTGCTTTAGATTCTCAAATGTATGTGGGATCAGGCGGTGCTTCTCTTTCTGTGTCCGACTTGCTTCTGTAATGTAATATTCCCCAATGGGTCCATGTGTGGCAAATTATTTTCTTTTGAAGGTTGTATAATTCGGGTTTGTATGTATATACTGCACTTCCTTCACCATTTAGTCAATGGACGAGCACTTTAGGCTGATTCTGTTATTAAGAACAGTGTTGCAGTAGATGTTCCTCTGTGTATTATCTGCTTCCTTTGGGTATGTTTTTAGTTACGGGACTGGTAGGATTCAACTAGAAACAGTTTATGCTTATGACTTGATCTTTAACATAGCTAGGTACATAGCAGTGAAATACTAAATGAATGCAAATGCCACATAAGGAGTATTGGAAAACAAAGCAGAAAACCTACCAGGCCTTTTACATTATCTTCATTTTTACTTTCTCTTTGCTTAATTCTTGGTAGAATACTGAGTATCTTGCTCGATGAAATTATTTTGAAATGAGGTCATGCTATACTCCAATTACTGGGATGTTTTAAGATGTGTACTTCCAGATCTATTTCTGTGTTCTTGATAATTCATTTATTTAATAGAAGTAATAAGAACACTAAACCCATTAGGATAGTAATAATTTTAAGAGATAGGGTGAAAATATTTATTACAAAATTCTTCAAAAATTTCAATTATTTTAGATGATAGTTAAGTATTTGGCAAGAATCTTTGTTACTATAACCCATGTTTTATTGATGAATATAGCTGATATAAAATTTCTTTAGTGGGTTTTTTATATCTATGAATTATTTGTCATATACCTATAACAAATTAGCATATAGAATTTGCCAAATAAAACTCTGTTGGTTAAAATTTAACTCAAGTTTTCTAGAAATTTGAATTCATGAATTTTATCTACATCTTAGGAAAATTTTCAAAAAGAGAGGCCACTGGAATTGAAATTTGAAAAATTTTGTGGCTAAAACTCCTGTCTTAGGCTTAAGCTCCTCAATTTTCAAATATAGTTAATTTTAATTAAAGCTTAAAGAGAAAAATAAACCACTAGAAAGATATTGGCACTAAATGATTTGCTTCTGTGGGTTGGGTGGTTGTGGTTTGCTTAATGGCATTCATTATACCGATTAAAACCAGTGGTGCATTTTGCCGTGTTTATTTTCCAGACACATGTTTTGTCAGTGATGGGGAGGGGCAGTTGACGTTTGATGTTTTATATCATAAGGTACATATTGGTGGTGGACTTTAATTCCTCTGAGTAAACTGATAAGGACTTGCAAGGAAGTGATCAAACAAAAGAACAAATTCTTGTCCAGAACTGGACCATTTATTCCAGATTCAGACAGTAAGGAAACAATTGGATAGCTTTTATTGCCTTCAGCTGTGCTGTGGGTCTTTGAACAAAAAGAAGACTAAAGTAATTGTAAGATCTCATTATGTACACAGCCGCACAAACTGGATGCCTCTGCTGAGAAACACGCATTTCTAATTGAAAGAGTCATTAGTGAATATGTTTCCAGTACTGTAGTGGGATTGCTGTCCTTTGAGGGCTTGTGGAGGTCTATGAAAAGAATATCTTCTAAAATTTCAGAGAAGTTGCTGCTGTAGGGTTTGTAGCAAGTCCATAACTACATGTCTTGAATATATATACACATATACATATAAATATACATATATATATACATATATGATCACATGTGTGCAAATATAAAAACTATCCAAACTTCCAAATGTTATGTTTCTTCATCGATGGATTCCAAAGATTTATATCATTTGGGTACTCTAGGTCTTTGAAAAAAATTGATAAATGAGTATTTAAATATTTAAGAGCCGATTGTCTAGGCAATTGAGCAAGTACTTAAAAATACCTTGTTTGCATTTCCTTCGCTGAGACAACCTGATATCTGTGGCTTAAAAAGAGCATAGAAGAAGCTACATTAGAGTCTGAACTGTGTGCTTTAGTAAGCATATTGTTAGTATGTAAGCTTCTTGGTTAGTATGTGGCATCAGTGTGTTTGAAATGCGAGGGTGGCAACTGGAATTGCCTCCTGTTGCTTGCCCACTTCTGTTGCCTGGTAACTGTGTTAGTTGCACTATAATTGTTGATGTTCTTGATGTTTCTTTGAACTTATTAAATATCATTATTGAGTTGAGAAGATGATGAATTTGTAGAAAAGGGGGCAACCGACAAGAGAACTAGACCAGGGTTTCTTGGCCTTGGTGTTAATGGTAGTTGAAGTACCAAATTCCTTGTGTGTGGCTTTTGCATGGTCTGTAGATGTTCAGTCATATTCCTCATTTCTACATTTCAGATGTAGTGACTTCTTATCTATGTTCTTAAATATTGCCATGTACCCCTGGAAGGCAAGGCAGAGTCCTTCTAAGGTTATAATTCATCCTTCCATCCTCATTTGTAATTGGAGGGTCCCACATCTGATCTGATCTAGGTAAATGCTTCCAAAATGAAAATAGGAATGAGACTTGAGATAAAAATAGATACTCTCTTAGATGTCAAGGAACATCTGCAGAAGTAAAGGAAGAATGAGACAGAAACAATGTGTTGCTTATTGCTTTTTTCCCCTTGATTTTGGGTGGATTGGGAAAACAGGTAGAGAATCATGAGGTTCTACATTGTTTCTCTAAAGGGAACAAAGTCTCAGGAAATTTTCAGAATGCTCAAATATATAGATGTGGCCAAATTTTCATATGGTACAATTTTTCCTGCGAGTATGCCACAGTCATGAAACATGTTGCTTTTCAGTACTTTAAATCATATTTTATATAAAAACAAGCTATGAGCTTACATAATGATCTGCTTTTAGTCTAAGCCTGTGTATATGCACAAATATATACATACATTACTTTACATAAATAAAATGGAAATGCTGAATTATTCTTTTTGAGAAGCCAAATAAAAGTAATATAAAACCATTTAAATAATGTTATTTCTTTATTTGAAATTCCATTTTGCTTACTTTAAATTACAAAGGCTAAGCATTTCACAAATTAACAAAGTTTTTGGTAATTCTTTTAATTCTTTAGTAACATTTGTAACTTGTGAGAACAATTACAGCATTAAAACTGGGAAAGAGACAGAAGAAACAAGAAAAATATACAGATGGGACTAGAAGGTTGTCCATTTGAAGGGAGGAAGGGACTATTTATGTCAACAGTTATAGCATTTTCTTCTGCATTAAGCATTTTGCAATCAAAAGAAACATTGCTTTTGTATCTTAGCATTTTGGATGGGCATGAATTTTATCTGGAATGTAGTGAGCTATTTTTCTAAACATGTTTCCACTTTGTAAATAGAATGAATTATTTCTTGATGGATATGTTTTTTTTTTAAATAAAATGTGTTGCATAGTTTAAATAGTTTTTAATGCCCTCTACAATGGTATTGTGCTTCGTTCTCCATAGATTTTTCAAACAAAAAGGTGTGTGCCAGATGTGGGTTACCTCTCTTCTAGGTGTTTGTCAATGAATTCCCCTAGGCAACGTAGGCTATTTCCATTCTTCTTGGTAAAATCCCCCCCCCCCCAAGAACATTATGGTGAAACTCTACTGCTGAAGACATCTTACAGCTGTGTCATAGGTCATAGAGAATTCAAGGTGGTACTACTCTGCATTCTTCATTCCTCCTGGCTTGTTTTCAAATGCTGGAAGATGCTACTCATACTACTAGGAGAGAAAAGAAATCAACAGTTTTACACAATTGTGAATCCTGCAAGCTACCACTTTGACCTACCTGGCAATATACACTCATTTGTGCAACAGTGGCACAAATGTTATGGTAGTAACCAACTGCTTGCTGATTAGATTTAAGGCACATTCCAGAAAACACAACTTCTGCCAGAGCCAAGACCCTGTGTCTCTCTAGGTTACAATTTCTAACAGTGAGTCTTCTTCTATTATTCTCTTTTATCAACATTATATTAAACTGCCCACTACATCGTTATACTTATAGCAAAGCTCTTCACCCATATCAGAGAAGCTTCCTTTGAATTATTAATACAGATACTCAGAGCTGATGAAAGTAGAGAGAATAAGAGATTGTAGAATACTCACTCCTAAATGAGACATCTATATTATTACCTCTTCCCCACAGAGCTCAGGGATCATTGATAATAAGGCAGAAATGAGAAGACTGTAAGAGCTAGAGACTGTAAAGGACTACTGCTCCAAGACAGCTTTTTCTGGAGATGACAGGGCCATTGATCACATAAATATAGAGTGGCTGTATTTTCCTTCATAAGACACACATGAAATCAAAACAGTCAAAATACCAGCATGGATGGGGAGATGGTCTCAGTAAGTTTCATCCCTAAGTAATTATTGGCAATTGATGGCTTCTAGGAAAGGAAGAGTCAATTATTTTTAGAGATATGGTAACTAGTTGGCTACCCATGCTCCATTGGACACTCCTACACTTCTGTACATACTGGTATGAATTTAGTGCATTAAAAAAAAAGTGCATTACATGGAGCCTTACCAACCTAAGACAGAAGTGCATTGCTTTGGATAATGCATATTCCATAATGGGTAAGGAAGGCATTCTTGTCAGAATGACATAAGACAGGCTCAGACTTGTTAATGAAATAAAAAGGGGGAGTGGTGGAGACCCTTTGGGGCTGCTCAGCATGAATCTGACATGGGCCAAGGACAAGGAAATGGGCTGCTTGGCAGATATATGACATTGGCCAAGGACAAAGAAGTAATTTCAGTCAGGAATCTAAATATTAGGCTAGAACAAAGAAGTAATTTCAGGCAGGAATTTAAATTTTAGGCTAGAACAAGGAAATAGGCTTCAGAAATGAAAATGACTTTGGGTTAGGACAGGAAAGTGAGCTCAGATATTTTGGTCATCCTGATAAGCCCTTAGAAACTGTGATCATGGGAGTATTCATGTAATTTTGTTTATTGCCTTGCTTGTTCTTTGACTATTTGTATTTATTGTCTTGCTTGTTCCTTGACTATTTGCATCTATTATATTGCTAGACCCTCAACCTAGAATTGGCCTGAATACTTGCATGTAATTTAAATGGTATAAAATTCAAAAAGGAAGAGGGGGGATAAGTTAGGGGGCTCTAGGGAGGGGAAATGGGGAAAGCAGATGACATCTGAAATGTAAATAAATAAAATATCCAATAAAAATAAACTTGGAGTGTTCTCATAAAAAAAGTGCATTAAGGTGGGTGGAGCAGTACATGGGAGAGGAAGGAATGGGGTGAATCTGATGAAAGCATATTATATATATGTATAAAAAATACATTTTAAAAGAAAAAGCTCTACATTCTAACAAAATCCTTTCAAGAAAGTCAGTGGATTAGGGCTGTTTTTTAATACATTTAGATAAATATCAAGATAACTTTAATTATAAGTCTGACCTTTTGTTTGTTTGGTTTTTTTTTTTGTTTTGTTTTTTCGAGACAGGGTTTCTCTGTGTAGCCCTGGCTGTCCTGGAACTCACTTTGTAGACCAGGCTGGCCTCGAACTCAGAAATCCGCCTGTCTCTGCCTCCCAAGTGCTGGGATTAAAGGCGTGCACCACCACCACCCGCATAAGTCTGACTTTTAAAAAACAGTTTTATAAAATACTCTTCCTTTGTTTCATTGTTTTATTCTTGCTGTAGCCCAAAACACTGACTTCAGCCAATTTTTCTTCCTCTTCTTTAAATAATTCCTTTTCAAATGAGTCTTCAAAATTGCAAGTAATTCTTGACTGCATTTTCTCACATTCTAATTTTAGCACAATTGAAAGTAAAATAAAATAATAGCCAATAGTGTGTTTATACTTACCCATCATTATGGAATTTTATTTCTCATTTAAATGTCACAACATTTTATAAAGAGGATTAAGCAGTGTGTCATTCATTTATTCATAATCAATATTCCTATAAGGAATGCTAAATGTTAGATGTATAATGAGGTGTATCTGCAAAAAAGATATATGGAGTTTAAAATCACTACAAAAAAGATCACTAGTAATGGATACAAAATGAAAAAAGTAAGAATTAATTTTATTATAAAAAGTATTCAAAAACATGCATGTTAGTGAAACAGGACACTTGATACCTTTCTATGGCTTCTGTATGTTACATGCATGCACGCATAAACAAAACAACAACAAAAACCTTTCAGATATACTGAACTGGTTTCCTAGTATTCTGTCACTGTATAGCTACCTATCTGACTAATACCTCCAAAATCATCCGCTTGGACTTGCTTGATACAACTTTTTTGTTGGGTTCTTGGTTTCTACTCAGAAACACCCTTCACAATACCTGTTCTCAATCAGAGGACAAATAGTTCTGTTTTAAAAGTCAGTCGCAATGTTACTGTGATCATAGCCCACAATTGTTCCTCATTGTTTTCAGCAGCAATATCCACATCCCTGCCATAACTCTCATGGCACTGTGTGCTGTGACACCTGTACTGTGACCCACGGTTTCCTAGCAACTGTCCTTTGTTTGGATGGCTGCAGTTCCACTAGCCTCTACCATATTTTATGCCCTTACTTTAGTGCTCCCAGGAGACACTCCACGCTTGGCCTTTCCATTAACCTGTGGTAGCTCTTGCACTGTTGAAGAGAGATTAACTTTCTGCAATTTCTTTTTCTCAGAAGTCAGCTTCTCACTGAACCCAGCCATGGCCACATTTAAAACTAAAGGACCCGGATTATGTGTTCCCCGTTATATGCAGTACTTTCTATTTTCTAACATGTCTATTGCTTTACTCTGTGTGTATTCCTTATTGTCTGTCTTGCATCTTTCTAGAAAAAAACCAAAAATGTTAGGGTGTTTGTCATCTTCGTTCACAGAACGTTTCTTGCACCTTGATGAGTCTAGAATAATCTCACACAAATAAATGTAGAATTAGTAAGTGAATAGCTACAAAGTTTATTATGGTCTTCCATCTATTTTAATCTAGCAATTTAAAGAAAGGCATTAGGCTGAGAAAGTAGTCCCAGTCTGCTCGTGGACACTAAAGGTCACTGAAGCCCTGCTGGATATTTACAGTATTTCACATGGATGGTCATGGTTGACT
Organism: Arvicanthis niloticus; assembly: GCF_011762505.2. Classification (NCBI taxonomy): domain Eukaryota; kingdom Metazoa; phylum Chordata; class Mammalia; order Rodentia; family Muridae; genus Arvicanthis; species Arvicanthis niloticus. The sequence continues at coordinate 31,782,022 of NC_047668.1, forward strand.
ACATTTTTAAGCTTTATGAAATGAGATCTTGAACTACATAGAGGCCTGGTCAGGTGTGCATGTAGAGCCAGCATCCTGCAGTCAGACCCTGTGATCTGTGAAATAGATATTCAGTTACATTAAAATCATTTTAGGGACTTTGCTTCATGCCCAGAGTGTTTGCCTGAATAGTTCAAAGATGAATAAGTTTTTTCTTCACAATTAGCTTACATTAAAAAAATGTTAGGAGTGGATGCTTTGTTAAAATCATGAAGAATTTAGTGGAGGAAGTAGTCCCTGGGAAGAGGTGAAATAATATTAATAGCTTACAGGGCAACAAATTTCTTTATGTTGCTTGTTCCACAGCAGCACCAAGAACTCAAAATGAGGAAATGGCATCTCGTGTGTACACTACAGACATTTCTCTAGAATGTCTGTGTTGTAGAATCTTCAGGGATTGGCATATTTATCTACATGCATCTCAGTTTAGACTTATGAAACATGGTAAAAGGGAAGTGTTTAAAATTCTATATGGTAGTTATTTCTTCAGCTTCCCTCCCCTAAATTAACTTTAAAATATCAGAAACTTTCCATGCTGAAATAAATGCCCAGGGACATGGTGAATATGTGCATATAAAAAGATATAGAATCTTTTATGCATTTCACATTGACTTTATAAAGTCACTTTGAAAGCTATGAAGAGATGTTTAGTAATTCAAGAAAGAAAGGAAAACATTTTTTTCTCAATTGGACATTTAATCGCACAGTAGACCTGGCACTGTTGTCAAAGTGGGAACTCTACTATGAAAACCAGGGTCTGGACAATTAGAAAATGGGGGTATGGACACCTTTTAAAATCCACCTCTTGTGATTTAAAATGAACAATATTGAACTATATTGAACTTGTGTGTTGGCATATAAAGGAATTCAATCCAGCCTCCCATGATGCAGAACTAAATCTCCATGTAAACCCATCTGGTTTTTATTTATAAATTAGTATTCAAATGAACCAAACACTTTTTATTAAATATACTTGATATAAGACCATCAACAGAATCTGTAGATATTTGACTTTATCCCTATATTAGTTACACTAACTCTCTGCCTGTATTTCAGATGACTAGTTTGACTATTATTCTGACTAAAGAGTAAATGCCTTGCTTATTATAAAATAATGGTGAGTGAGATGATTACAAAAGTTCTTATATTCTGAGTTTATCCCAGTGACATTATGATGAACGTGATACCAATAGTTGGCCAGAATTTATATTTAAATATCCATTATGTGTGTGTGTATGTGTGTATGTGTCCATATTTTCCCATTTCACAAGAACTAATATTTTCTAGAGATTCGTTTCACAAGGGCTAACTTATGTACTTTGTATAAATTAGCTGAATATTGTTTCGTGAGATTAATCTTGGTGCCTGGGGGTTCTAGCTCACTTTCCTCCTGTGTACCCTATTAAGAGGGAATTCTGAGCATTGAAAGGGGAATTTTTAGAGATTGAGGGAAATAATGCAGATATCCCTTAAAAATCATTGATAAGTTAAAACTCAGATGAAAGGGGAAGTGAAAAGGGAGCTGCCCATTCAGCACATGTTTTCAAAGGAAGTACCCCTGTCAGTAACACTTCCTGGCACACAAATAAAACCTTCAAGACAGGGCAGCATTAGGAAACATGTTCAGTGAGCATTTAGAGGAAGATTAGGATAAGAAACAGTTACTGTCATCACTTCTCTTTACAGTCTTGGGATGGAGCTCGGGCACAGTTCACTCAAGAACACACCTCCATTCCTCTTCCACTTATTGAGATCTTTTTCATTTACTGAAAGTCAGGATTTCCCATTGCAGGCAGTTTTGCACTGTTCTCATGTCTGCTTACTTGGTTCTGTGCTTTTGGGCTGGGTGTGCCTAAGGCACAAAGACACAGTCAGGGATGACACATGTTTCCTGAATGGGCTGTGTTTTCTATGTGACAGATTGGCTTTATTTGTTGATGCTGGTCACCAAAACTTCTTTAACATCTGCTCATAGACTTGCTTAAGAGGGGAGAATTATCACATGGGCTTTGTAGCCAGCAGGGCTTGTAGACTGGGTATGCTCTCTGAGCTTGCTTCTGTAGCTATTCCCTTTTAGAGAGAATGAGAGAGAGAGAGAGAGAGAGAGAGAGAGAGAGAGAGAGAGAGAGAGAGAGAGAGAGACAGTGGATCCCATGACTTCCAGCTTAGGTTGATCAAACTGAGGACCTGGTGAAGAGTTTCAGGAAATCATTTTTAATTGATTCTCTTTTGAAGTAAAACACATTTCAGAGAATAATAGCTAAGATTTGACTCCAAAGCTTCAGTGTAGAGAAAGAATTCTTCTGGCTGAACTATATAGTCGAGGTTCAATTACCTTAGCTCCCATTGAAGCATATTCTAAACACCTTCCTTTGTAACCATCACCTTGTGCAGAAGTCTATATTTTTAGCTTCTAAGCAGAGCTTAAGCACTGTATTTAGACATCTGACTTGAAGACTAAAATTTGCTCAGTGAGCAGAACAAATGTTCAGAAAATAACATTTCAAGGTTAGTGTTAGTGTCCTGAATAAAAATGCCTTTTCTTCTTTTTCTCCTCATTGAATGTAACATAAATAATGTGCCCTGACTGGCTTTCAAGATTAAAAATCAGAGAATAACTGCGAAGTTGGAGAGGAAAGAGGGAATAATTAAAAATTGAAGGGGCTTCTGTCGAACAATTGTTTGCCTGAAACTAAATACACTTTTTTATTCCTGATCCAATAGGATTATGGATCTTAGAAGGATTTTAAAAACTATATAGTAATGCTTGTAAGAAAGTGGGGGGGGGGCAGAATGAGCTCACAGCTACCATGAAAAATATATTTAAAGAAACACAGACATGCTGTTACAGGCAACCACACACACCTGAGCGCATGCACACACACACACACTCACACCTGAGCACACACATGCCTGAACACATGTACACACACATGAATCCCTGGATATATTTAATAAAAAAGAGAAACTGTTTAAGTACGGTTTGATATTAATCATTATAATTGAATTTATTAATGTTTAACCATTAACAATATACTAGTTATAGTACAAGTCTCATTGTGTAACTAATCTTATTTAATGCATTTTTCCTTAGTAGAACCACATTTTGTAAATTAAAACAAAAGAAATTTTAATAATATTCCTGACTCCTTTTAGTGAGTGAGTACACTGTGGATCCTTTTTGGGAAGAGCCCTACATGATGCCGAAGACACTGTAGTGTTAAGAAATTAAACAATCATAAAACCCCCTTATTCCTGAAAAAATAAGGGAAAGTTACACTGCCTGCTCCAGCTAAACTTCTTGTCACTGTTAAGCAAGCTAGCTGATTAGCATGACCTACATTCTCATAAGTACTGCCTGAGTGTGACTAACTAGAAAGATACTGAGGTGGACATGGTGGCCTGTGCAGAGACACAGTGCTTAAAGGCAGAGGCAGAGGCAGGGGGATAGCAGTGTGAGGTCCAACTGAGTTTCAAACCAAGGCCTTGTCTTCAACCCAAACAAAATATCACCAATGGCAAACAGCAAAAAGGTAAAGAGAAAGAAAGAAACCAGGGAGGTGGAAAACCTGTCACCAGTGACTTCTGAGGTATTGAGTAACTGGTGAGACAAGTTTCATGGTTGCCCTTGTATGGGTTTTTGTATAATTGCATATTATTTCTGCTTATGATTTGTATAATTAAAATTTTCCCTTTAGAGTTGATTAATTATGAAGTATGATAGCTAAAAATAGCATAGAGGATGCTGGCTCACGCATGGGCTGGTGCGTCCACCTAGGAGTTTGCTTTTATTACACACTGACACATAGGGCAAACTCCAACATTTACTTCATCTCTTGGCTTTGGACCTCTTGTCTTTGACTTTTAGTTCAGAAAACATGGGCTCAGTTAGGCTTTGACTTTGTGCTATCCCTGGTTGTTCTCACCAGCTCCAGTTTCATCTCACAGATTCACACCATGATGTTACAGGACAAAAAGGCTTGCATTGTCCCTGCTCTTGTATAAACTGTACCTCAAAGACCATCATGGATGAACTATCTGGCTTCCAAAAGAAATAGCTTTGTGTAGTGGTAGATGCTGACGGTGTCATCAGCATGAGTGGTAATCACCTTGGGTCCTCCATTTGTCATTAATGAAATCTTGGTCAAAGTCTTAATACTGCAGTGAGTTAGTCTCCTCATCTTTCAAGTACCCTTAAGAAAACTTAGCCCCAATGGTTGTTGTAATAGTTTAATAAATGAAGATTTTCAAATTTCTCATATTATAAGATCTGTTGGTAAACTTTTCTACTTCATTTAATTTAAACACAATATTCATTCTTACTATTGTTTGAAGTGGTTTTTCTTACTTATTTATAGTATGTTGGATGTGATCAATAGCACCCCATGATTAAAAGTAATAAGATACATTAGTAACGAGATGAGTAGAAGAGAGTTATTTCCGTATGAATATGAGATAGATTTCATTTAATATCTTTTGGATCATCAGACAGGTTTGTTTTTATCCAAGGGAAAAATAGAAACACACAAAATGAAACTTAAAATGAATAAAATTTCAGATGTTAAAGGACATGCCCTTCATATTCCAAGCTGTTTGGTTGTGTCATATTAAATATCTGGGGGAAAGAGTTGGAATTTATGTGCATGGCATAAACAAGTTTGTACTCTGAGATGTGGACAGCACTACACATATACTTTTGTAACCTTTCCCATTTTTACAGTGCACAACAAACACATGCTATCTCATTAGATGATTTTAGTGTGAAGTATAGAAGCTGGTGTTCATCACAGAACAGTGACATCATCATCATCATCATCATCATCATCATTATTATTATTATTATTATTAATATCAGCCCTAGACACAACATAGAGTCACTTGTAGATGTTGATGATGCTCTGAACTAACAGTATGATGACTGATGACATTTACTTACTAGCCACAACTATTATTTCTTTGGATTTTTTTTTTTTTAAGAAATAATGTCACCTTCAAAGAGTGTCAACTCTCTCATAGAGATTGAATAGTTCTACAATTTTACTCCTAGGTGAGGTGTACCATAAACTTCTCCATTAACTGCATGTTTCCCAAGTTTATCATAAGCATCTTCGCATCAGTTGATAGGTAAAAGTGATAATCTTTCAGAATTTTCATATATGGATTACCATTGAAGTTGAATCTTATGTGTTATGTTTCCTGGGGGAATATACATGCACTCAATGCACATACATGCATATAAATGCACCTAGACACACACAGAGTAAACTAGTGATATTTTATTTTGATGACCAGTTTTGAATTTGAATACATTTGAGTAAGCAAACTCTTGACTCAGTATAATCACTTCAGTCAAATGTTTAAACATTTTTAGGAGACTAAATCTGAGTTGCCTTTCAAGAGAAAACATATCGTAGGATGTTTGTGCTTATAAGACTTTTATATCTATCCTTGTGCAGGGCAACTGGTGATTTTGTTTACTCTGTCTTCCCAACAGTATTGAATTCCCAACTTGGAAACTAGCAAATATCTGCTTTGAAAGTTAACATTGTTCTAGCCTAATGCCAGATTCCTGCCTGAAGCCTATTTCCTTGTCCTTGGCCAATGTCATATTCCTGCCAAGCAGCCCATTTGTCTTTGGCCCATGTCAGATTCTTTCTGAGCAGCCCTAAAGGCTCTCTGCCTCTCCCCCTTTTTTATTTTATTAACAAGACTGAGCCTGTCTTATGTCGTTCTGACAAAAATGCCTTCCTTACCCATCATGGAATATGCATTATCAAAATCAATGCACTTATGTCTTAGGTTGGTAAGGCTTTGTGCAGAATCTTACCCATCCTTGGCTCGCCAGCCTGTAATTTAACAACTCTGTCTGGGGGTCCATTTTCAGGTTCAAGCCATGTACTTTGGCTGCCAAAATGTCGATGTTGTTAAAGACAACCTTGAACATGATGGGCAGAAATAAAAGTATTCCCAGGACAAAAAGGGCTAGCATGATCAAGCTATATATGCCATTCTTGAAGCTTGACCAAAATAGAAATATAGACCTCAGGCCATGAGTAATTTTATCAGTAGTATCTACCGCATCAACACTCAGTAGAGCAGCATTCTTGAAATTCATAAGCTCACTATGTAAAGTTAAAAAAGAAATAATTTCAGGCAGGAATCTAAATCTTAGGCCAGAACAAAGAAGTAATTTCAGGCAGGAATCTAAATTTTAGGCTAGAATAAAGAAGTAGGTTTCAGACATGAAAACGACTTTGTGCTAGGACAGGGATGTTGGCTCAGATATTTTGGTCATCCTGATAAGCCCTTAGAAACAGTGATCTTGAGGGTGTTTACAGAATTTTGTTTATTGCCTTGCTTGTTCTTTGACTATTTGTGTTTATTGTCTTGCTTGTTTCTTGACTATTTGCATTTATTGTATTGCTAGCCCCTCAATCTAGAACTGACCTGAATTCTTGCATGTAATTCAAGTGTTATAAAAGCCAAAAGGAGGAGAGGGGGTTGGATAGGGGGTTCTAGGGAGGGGAAATGGGATGACATCTGAAATGCTAATAAATACAATATCCAATAATAAAAAAGATGGCAAAAATGAAATTTGACATTGAAAGATATAGCTGAAAGATTTAGTTCATAAATCATATAATCTTCTGATCCTACAGTATTGAAATGAATAAGCTTGAAAACATATTTAAAGATCCAAGCAACAGTCACAGTATAAATTAAGACAAGTGTGAGGTGATTTCCTTTCAAAATCAGCTGCCTGCATGGCTGTACTCCTTGAGAACAACCACAAACATATTGTCTCCAACAGTTATACCATTATTCCATGTGATTTTCTATGCTTTCAAAAGTCCACTTTTATAAGTGTATACATTTTCAAATTGAAAAATCAATAGTCACAATAAAATTTGAATTGTGTATATTAAATGTCCCTGTTTTGTGTGGATTTCAAATTTTTTATGATGTAAAGTTTGGTATCTTTGATGTTTATTTTTTTTGTTACATTTATAATTAAAATTCCAATTTTGGGAAAGCATTTTTAATGGAAATAAAGTTATCCTAGAATTTGTAGAGTGAAGTATAAGACTGATTTATATGAGGGGCTTTATTCAGTTTTTTAAGTTTAGAGGAAATTAATAAATCAATTTTATTAAATTCAAACATGACTCAGCTTCTGATATTAAATTAGTAAGTAGGAAGAAGTAATTAAATTATCAAAGCATTTTCATTGTGAAGGCTAACCTCATCATCAGGAGCAGCAGCATATAATAATTATTATTGCTACCATTATTATTAGCTCATAGGGAATTTTACTTTTCAGTTCTTTTAATGTTCTTATTTTAAAGTCAACACAATTATTTGAATGTTGTTTTTATAATTACTTACCCTGAGATGCTTCATGAATAGGCTTTGGTTGCTTGATAAAGTAGATAAAATAATTAGTTATGCGACATAAGCAATGGATGTTATTCCTTGGATGTGAACCTCTTCTCATTGGCCAGGAGCTTCACTACTCTTTCACTTGTGTTTGAAACAGAGCATAGATGAATGTTTTCCTACTGGTTCACCTTCTCACAGCTCCTCATCATGAACATTCATCCTCTCCCCTGTCTTCAAGTGGATGTCCATTCCTTCCCCACTCCCCACCCTGCCAGGCCTCCCGACTCCCAACTCCCTGGTGCCTCAAGTCTCTCAATGGTCAGGCGCATCATCTCCCACTGAGGCCAGGCCAGGCAGTCCTCTGCTGTATATGTATCTGGGGCCTTGGAGAAGCTCCTGATTGGTGTCTCGATGTCTTAGAGATCTTAGGGCCCATGTTAGTTGAGACTTCTGGTCTTCCTATGGGGTCACCCTCCTCCTCAGCTTCTTCCAGCCTTTCCCTAATTCAACCACAGGGATCCCTGACTTTAGTCTAATGATTGGTTATAAGCATTTGCCTCTGTTTCAGTCAGCTGCTTGTTGGACCTCTTGGAGGGCAGCCATACTAGGCTCCTGTCTGAAAGCACACTATAGCATCAGTAATAGTGTCGGGCCTTGGAGCCTCCCCCTGAGATGGATCTTAATTTGGGCTTGTTACTGGACCTCCTTTGCCTCAGTCTTTTCTCCATTTTTTTCCCTGCAGTTCTCTTAGATAGGATATTTATAGCTCCCTTCTCTTCAATTCTTAACTGAAAATGTACCTTCTTATGTAATTCTTAATAAAAAAAGATTGAGAATTAATTTTGACAAGTTAGAGTATACTGATGGGTGGAAAAAAGGTGTAACATGGTATGTGCAGATTCCTTATAAGTATGTTGGTACGTACTTTGGAGTCCTTTATGTGTAATTTTTATATAATTGTTTCTACACAATAAGATCACAGTATGCGTGTGCATGCATACAGGTGGATGAATATGTATGCAGAGATACATTTTTCTATGCATGTGGATGGCAGAGATCAACTTTAACTGCTGTCCTTCAGGTCTTATCCACCTTGTTTTTGAGACAGTCTCTTAATAGCCTGGAACTTGGCAAATAGTTTAGGCTAGCCAGCCAGCAAACTTCAGGGATCTGCCTAGCATAGTATCTTCAGTGATAAGTTTATAATCTTTACAACCATATCCATTTTATTTTTTTTAATTATTTTTTTTCAAGTGTGGCTTCTGTGGATGAAATTCAGGTTCTCATTCATCCAAGGAGTTTTCTCCACAGTCTTGTCATTAACTATTTCATTACTGAAAATATTTTTTAATTGAGGAGTCAATATCTAAGTTAGAGATCATTTCAGTCTGAAGACAAACATTTTATAGAAAATAAAAAATTCCTAATCTGTTGAGAAAATTTTTTTTACCATGTTATATTAATGGCATTTTTGGTAAACAGCGGTTTACTTTCTATGGAAAGGCAAGGAATACTTTGCTGCTGGTATCCACAATTCGTCTACATAGGGGCGCCTTCGATGGCTGGCACACGTCTTTCATCCTCCTCTGCCTTCCCTGGTCTCCTTCAATCCTAATGCTTTTGCCTGTTCTCTGGCTTAAAAGGTCAAATAGATAATGAATTTGCTAGGACCACAGCAACCATATCATTCCAGCTAATAATCCTTCTGTCTTGTTTGAAGGTTTACTATGGGCTCATCACTGTTTAGACAACCATACCACTGCCCCCAGAGTTGCTGATGGTAATTGCATAATCACATATTATAGCTTTATCCATGTGCTTGTAGTAACTGCATTCAACATATAAAGAAAGGAAGCCAAGACTCTTTTACAGTCTTTAGGAATAAGGAGCAATTCTAAGACACCATTACCAAAATTCATTCTTTGTGTTTATTTTATTTAATATTTATTTATTTGTATGGTTATGACTGATTTGTCTGCATGTATATCTGTGCAACACATTCCTGCCTGGTACTTACAGAGGCTAGAAGGGGCAACAGGTCCCCTTGGACTGGACTTACAGGCACTTATAAGCTGGCTGTCCGTGAATACTGGGAATTTAACCCAGGTCTTCTAGAAGAGCAGATGGAGCTCTTAACAGCTGAGTCATTATTATAGCCCCTGTATAGTCTGTGGTTTATCTTGAATGTTATTTAGACTACTGTTCATGTTATTTTTCTTATATTTTATACTGTACCTATAACTCTGCTTTTTCACTTTTTATTTTAGTACTGTATTTATTCGATAACTAATCAATGTAGGGACTTTCCAGTCTTTTAGCTTCTTACCTCTTTGCAAGAACTAGCTTTTCACTTTAATTCAAATTTACTCATTGAGGGTAGCTCAGGCACCTCAATGTGTAAACTACTTATCCTGAGAGCATTCTGAATGCTTTAAAATTATACTATGTAGCCTGTGATTGTATAAGCCATGAGTTTCATTTTAGATGCATGGAGGCCACTTAAAACATTTATTTCTAATGTAGAGCTTTTATTTTATTTTATTTTTTTAAAACTTAAAGGTGGCTCTAGGTGGGCATCAAGAGCAGTCTCAAACTGTAACGAGGCCTTCAGTGTTCTAGACAAATGTCACAGCAAAATAGTTCCTGTCTGGAAAGAGAGGATAATGACTTATGCTATAAGCTTTCAGACAGGGATGCTCAAGCATTTTAGAATGGGGAGGAATTTTCTCCAAGGGACTGCAGTGTCCCGCAGAGCAGCATAGTCTTAGGAGGTTGTGAGGAACTGGGGAGAAGGGACTGTCAGGAGGTGTACCTGTGAAGGAGAGGGTGATTGCTGAGTGTGGAGCTTCCTGGAATTTCCCACCTTATTCCCTGGCAGGTGTAGATGTGGGAATGTGGGTAAGGAGCACATAGAACTATAGAGCTATTGCTTCTTATGCGGGGTCCCAGAGTGGGGAGCTGCTTACATACTTACATTCACATCAAGGAACACGTTCCCTTAAATGTAAATAGAAAACAGGCTTATGGGAAATAAAAGTGATGATCTCCACACTCTTTGACCTCCCTTGTTTATTTGGTTAGTGATACTGATTTTGGGGAATGGTAGTCAGGGAAGGCAAGTCTTCTTTCCTCAGACTGCACCAGAATATGAAATTTAACTGGTTTTTTTGTTTGTTTGTTTTTTGACCTTGTCACTTCATGTGATTTCAGTCTGTCAGGATGTCTTTGATGGAACGTATTCTCAGCCAATCTGCAGCAAGGGTTAATGAGCCTTCCAGATGATTCGCTTTGCAGACATTCTCCTTTTTTTTTTTTTCTAATTCCATAATCCTTAGATATGGTGGGGGAAGAACTTCAAAGTGAGCACTTCAGATTTAGTTCAAATACCAGCCATTTAAGTAGCTCAGGAAATGGCCTGATCTAGGGTTCTGGGGAGACAGTGTCTTATATTTGTTGCAGTCTTTCAGAGTTGAATGAATACATCAAAAGCATTTTATTTCATTAAAATCCGTCTCTGGGTCTGTATTTTCTTTTCATTTCTTGTCGAGTTTTACTTCCAGGACACAGTTCATAGCTGCTCCTCCAGAGAACGTTTAATTTTTCCTTATCCAGAGACACACATTTTCTACTTTGTCCTGTCTGTTAATTACTAAGCTCCAGAGGAAGAGTGGTCTGAGCCAGGGCCCCAAGTTGTGGAAGTTTCTATATCCGGTAAACTGGCTCTGTTCCAGCGCAGAATAATTTATCAACAAATGAAACACCAGCCACGTCCCACACGTCCTCTGATTGCATTAAAATCACTCCCTTTCCACCCATACTGGGCTTACTAGAGTACGAGCTGACATTCTCTTTCCTCCTCTTCATTTTGTTGAATCACTGGCGTCTGGCATTTATTAGGCTTCTTATTAATAGTAATAAGATGTTCATTCATTGAGTGTCTTGTGCTACAAACCAGATACAGTCCCTCCCTCTGCCTCCCGGTTTGCTGTGGCAGGGAAACGGACTGGAACACTGATTTCTCCTCTGTAGCATCAGGTACTGTTTAACCGGGAGTGGTGGGGGAACTGATAAAATTAGCAAGTTGACTAACCACTTCCCTTCCTTGTGGCTCTTTAATATTATAACGGATACAGAAAAGTTCAGAAGGACTGGGCTCGCTTTCGAAACCACGGCACACTTTGGCAAAGAGGGAATGCACAACAGGACGGGTGAGTTCCTTTCAAGTTTTTAAGCGAACCCTGAAAAAAGAATATCGTGCAGGGTGTCTCTAAGTTTCCCTTTGCAAATAGTCTGTAATAATTTGTAGGCTGTGGGAAGATAAACCTATACCAGGGGAAACAAAAGGGGTTCTGATTAGCAGCAGTGAAAAGAACTGCGTGAGTCAAATAACAGCTTTCCGTAAGTGTTTACCGCTCCAGATTGGGGACAATTCTAGAGTTGGCAGAAGCTTCTACTGGGAAGTTCATGGGTTTTCAGATTGGAACTTTCAGTCTTGTCATTAGTGGCAACATCTACAGAGCCTGTTGCATTTCAGACCTAAAGCAGTTTAAGGTCTTCAGCTATCTTCTTACAGAGTTGAAATATTCCTTTGCTTTCAGCGTTTTGATAAGGTGATAGTTTACAGGTGAATGTATAACACACGCTTCACAAGGCACCTATTCCCCTGCCTCCACTGTAGGAATCCTCTGCTGTTTCAGATGGAGCACTGGAATGTGCATCTATTTCAGTCTTGTTGCATATATTCGTTTGAAATGTGTCCATTGTAAACATTAAATGAGACAGACCTAAAATTCCCTACGTTTTCATATCAACTCATTGGTCAGCTCTGTCCTAATAGTCATTAGGACAGAGGCCAGAATGGTGACTGGTGGGAAGAAGGACTTTTAAAGTCTGGGGATGGTTTCCTAGTGACCAAAAGAGTGGGGGATGGGTCATCAGATGCGACTTTCTGGGACCACATTCATTTCAGGCAAAATTTTGGTTTCATTACACATAGTCTTCTCGAGAAGGTTCTAAAGTTTCCATGCCTGAGTTTCCTCACCTTAAATGAGGACAACAGTACCAGTCTCCTGAGGGAGAGGGACAAACAGCTAAAGGAGAACGCTAAGAAACAGTGATGGCCCCACAAACTTAACTGTAATTTTTACAGTAAAAATTACAGTTGGTCTGGGTTGGGTCTGTTTCTGTATATGTCACTGTTTTAAGCTTTTTTTTTTTTTAATCTTCTGATTATTTGATAGAGGGTATATGAGCAAAATTCCTATTGAGAAGTCTTGTCCTGGGCCCCTAAGAATACCTTCCTCTTGCCACATCCCCTCTCCAGCTGTTTTTGGAGTTGCTTTTGACAAGGAACAGTCAGAGCTCCCTGTCCATCTTCTCTCTGAGAGGAGGGGGCATTGCAGAGATTTGTCACAGCTCACAGAGCCAGGAATAGCAGACTGGAGGGCAGTGACCCATGCATCAGCCTTCTGATCCCTGTGAGGGTGATGAGGCTGGGAATGGACAGTTCTGCTTTACATGGAAGTCTGCCTCTATTTTAGCTTTGGTTTTTCTTTCCTATGAGGAAGTATCTCCAGGCTGCCTCAGTTTTCTTTGTGTACTGCAAACTGACAAAATAACTTCTTTCATTTGTAATCACAGAGTTGAAATCCCGAGGCTGGTGACGAACTGAGAGGTGAGGGTCTTTTTTGTGCCCTTCCTTCTTTATATTACAGGCATGTATTGAGCACATAGGATATGGCTGACATCTGTACTGTGTAATGTTCTGATTTCCTCCCTCCAGTGTCTCTCTATGATACTTGTCGTTAATGTCTTTATATACAAGGAAACAGGGCACGGAGGGATGAAGTAACCTGACTGTGATTAATTAGACATAGCAGATTTTTTTTTCCTTGTCTGTCCAATTTCACAACTTAGTGCATTTGTATGTAAAAAGAAAATTGGTTGTTTCAAATATGCACAGTTAAAATGCATGCAAGGTTTTGCTCTTAGTCTTCCTGAATGAGAAAGTTATCAGTAAACTTTTAGCATGAAGCGCATGAAAAAGATTTTTCTTCTGGCAATACTTTTTTTTTTATCAGAGTGAATTTTAATACTGTGTAATGACAGTCTGGAAATGTGTCATAAACCCTGACAAATACTAAGCCTGGTGGAGAGGAGGTATCACTGAAATGAAATAAATATTGGGCAAAGAGGGTAAAATAGAAACGTTCTTTTGGTAAATTAGCCACACCTCCATGGTAGCTTCTCTTTGGTGGCACTTGTGTCTCTTGAGTCTGTGCAGAGGGTGGGTGACATTAATGCAGGTTAGTCTTACTGAACATGCAGTGCTGCTGCTAAATAAATGGGAAACACTGATGCACTGCAAACTAAGAACTGGGTGGGTCATGGGGGAAGGGGCTAGAGAGGACCAGGACGAGCAGTCAGGCATTTTAGAAAGCTGGCATTGACTTCTCCTGTTTTTCTGTTAGATTACTGGTGCAACTACAAAAATAGAACTGAATGTGTGAATGAGGGAAGAGGGTAATTTCACAACTTTAGAGACATTTCTCCCTCCAGAGTCGCGGTGCTTTCATTATTACTTTTTCTCTATTGAAGGGACATTGTCTTAGAATCGGATCTGAAAATGCAAAAGTATAACATGCTTAACTCATCTTTTATCAGGCAATCCGATAAGGCCTATATGCTTTCATCTTTCCTTATTTTTATGTCATTGTCCAAAGAATTTTTGTTAAATTGATAAACTCAGACAAGTGTTGTTTGTGGGATCGCTGGAAGGATTTTAAAATATGATTGATTGATTGATTGATTGATGATTGACTGATTTTTACAGAAAAAAAAACAGCTCTGAGTGGGAGCTAGGGAGGGAGAGGGAGGAAATGAGAGGAGAAGAGAAAGTGAGGGAGAAGTGGAACAGAGGGGCGAGAGGGAGTTTGAACATCCCTTAGAATTTTGAGTAAACAGAACCTCTCTAGTTCTGCCAACAACAGACTACCTTCTGAAATTGCTCTTTTGTTTCTGTTTTCTTTCTTTATATTTTTCTATCTAGAGTGTGTTTATCTCGGGAGAGCATATAACTCACAACATGTAATCTAGCTCTAGGTTGGAAGCTTCTCTACCATCTGTGTTTAAAGACAGAAGTGCCGGTGAACTTATTGGTCCCTATTTTGTTGTATGCTAATATAATTTCTGAAGGGTTTTATCACCTAGTGGATTACCAAGTACTGGGGATCTCAGGTTTTCAAATAATGCTTTTACATCGTAATTTAAAATAATTGTCCATGGTTTTGTGTCATTGTTTATAAACGTTTTGTGAAAATGCATTGAGAGACAGAACACAAGAGCAGTGCAGTTGGATGGGTAGAACAAGGGAGTTACTTGCAGGTATTGGCAGGGTCTGGAGCAAAGCCTAGTGGGTTGTGTTGGGAGTTGCAAATTTTTCAAGTGCAGCTAGAAGTGATTGAGAAGTTTACACACTCTGAATGAGCTGAGTAATATTTTAAACGGGCTAGAGGAGAGAATATATTCTTGAGATGTAAAAATTGACTTGCAGAAATGCATTTGAAACCTATTGCCTAGTTCATAAATAATCATGGTCTGGACTAAGGGTAACATCAGTGGCCATGAATAGACAAAAAAAAAAAAAAAAGACCTTGTATTACAAGTAGGATATGATAAAGAACTACCTGTGAAAGCAAGTAAGGAGGTGTCAGTTTTGACCTCACACAAGCAGCTGGTCGAGAGAAACACATACAAGAAAGATGACATTAATCAGAATGAGCTGAGACATTCAAATGAGATACTTCTGAAATATTCAAGGGAGTGCACCCGCTGACATGGTAAGTGAGGTCAGGGAGACAATCATTCAGGGAAATGACAGATCACAGGGAATACAGGGGGGCCCCAAGCTCAACCCTGGAAACTCCCAACAGTTATCGGATGAGTAGCCAGAGAAACAGTGGAATCAGGAAAAATAACAATCGATGAATCTAAAATGCAGACAGCTGTGACTTCAGAGGAAGCTAAGACTCAAGCATGGTAAAGATAAGAGGTAGTTAGCTAGTTTGCATAAAGACCTCATATGCACTTCAAAGCCAGGAGGTAATCAGAAGAATCGTTTTTGGCATGAAGTAAATAGGCAGAACATGCAGGTTTTCCAAAATTATATTGTTTTGAAAAATTAAGAATTTTATGACTGACTAACTGCATGAAGATGTCAATAGTAGGAAGAGCCATACTGATTTCTTAAGTAGCATTATATTTCTGCTCTTAGTTCTAGTTTCATAAGTCCATAATATTCAAGGAAACAAAGGTAAACTATTTATGTTGTCCTAGATTTATTTTCCCTGAAGAAGAAAATGCTTGTAGCCAGCACTTTCTCTATGTGTGTATTTCCAAATGTCAGGGCTACTAGATATGATTTTGTTCAATTATATCTCCTGGGACACACTTAACAGCGGCTGGGGCTATTTTTGATTGTCACAAAATGGGAAACAGGTACATTATTGGCATCTGCTAGCGAAGGCCAGATATGCTGTTGAGCATCTTAGGCCAGGCAGGGCAGCTGCCAACTCCATCAAAATATGTGTCCCCCTCAATGGCTTCAATGCCAGAGCTGAGAAATACAAACCCAGAATATGATACACATCCACTCAGCCAGAGTAAGGTCTTGATGGTGATTGATCTTTCTCATAAGTCGTATAAACGGCAGTGACAGATCTTATAGATTTTTTCCCATGGTTGGCCTATAGATTTTCATACTGTAAGGTGATCTCTTTATCTTTGTCTCTGCTTCTGTCTCTCTGTGTCTGTTTTTCTGCCTCCCTATCCCCTTCTCTCTCTCTCTCTTTTTTGTGTATATGCACTTGCCTAGGAAAGTATGCATACACATGCACGGTTGTAGAAACCAGAGGGTAGCCTTAGTGTGATTGCTTAGAGCTACCCGCTTTTATTTTTCTACTTGACTAGGAGCTCACCAAGTAAGTTAGGCTAGCATACCAGTGAGCCCTAGAGATCTGCCTGCCTTGCCTCTCTGAACATGAGCCAATCTGCCAAACATTTTGCCAAGAAAAAACAGGTTCTGGAGATTGAACTTGGGTCCTTGTGTTTTCAAAACAGACACATTGATAAGTATCTCTTGCCAATGGCTGGTTTTGTGTCAACTTGACACAAGCTGGAGTTATCACAGAGAAAGGAGCTTCAGTTGAGAAAATGCCTTTATGAGATCCAACTGTAAGGCATTTTCTCAATTAGTGATCAAGAGGGGAGGGCCCCTTGTGGGTGGTGCCATCCCTGGGTCGGTAGTCTTGGGTTCTATAAGAAAGCAAGCTGAGTAACCCAGGAGAAGCAAGCCAGTAAGTAATATCTCTCTATGGCCTCTGCAGCAGTTCCTGCTTTCTGACTTGCTTGAGTTTCAATCCTGACTTCCTTTGGTGATGAACAGCAACATGAAAGTGTAAGCTGAATAAACCCTTTCCTCCCCAACCTGCTTCTTGGTCATGATGTTTGTGCAAGAATAAAAACCCTGACTAAGACAGTCCCACAAAATGTTCTTTCAATTTCATTTTCTTTTTGATCCTTGTAGAAATAAGTCAGTGAAAGTCATGAGTAAACGTATAAAATATCTCCCTAGAATTAATTTTCAACAGCATACTTCTATCTGGTTATATGAAGAGGACAGTACTTCACAAAGTGGGTATTGGCCTTCTTATATTGGAGCTCCAAGTTTTATGTATAGTTAGTTCTTGTGCTTTAGTGAGTATTAGGAAAGTTTCTGTAGTAAAAATAATTTTAAAATTTATTCAATGTATTAGATTCATTTTCTTAAAATACTTTCCATTCCTCAAAAAACCGATTTTTATCATTTTATTCTAAAACTCTTGACGTATCTAATGTGTATAATTGGAAAATCATTTTTAAAAATCCTGATATCCATCTCCAAGGCAAGAATTGAGCAACTGTCTTTGCAAATACACAGCCTCACAGTAGCTTAGCAGTCACAATGAGGCTCGAGTTTCTGTGAGACTGACTATATATACATGATTGACGGGAATCTTGGTAAGAATTCAAGCAAGGGGTTGTGATGATGTATAAAAACTTAATGCTATTAAAAGCCAGACAAACCTGTAAGTTACACCCATGCTGGGTAAAACCATGGCATAAAAGAATTCAGTTTCCAGAGCTTTTCATTTTTGTTCTTGGTTCCCAGTCTTTCCATCCATGAAACAAAGAGCTGATGTAGATCGATATGTAAAGTTACTTAAATAAGTTTCCTCTTTGGAGCAACCCCGTTTGACCTCATGAACCTTCTTCCCCCCTGAGGGCATCTGCTGGTGAGGGCTACACTGTGTTCCTCTCTCACACTCTACTGACAGCTCTGTTCTCTAGTTTCCTTTTCTAGAGTCCCTCTAGTTACTAATGCAAATGTGCCATCTTTATTATTAGCAGTAATTCACAATGCGCTATTATTGGTTTAATGTATTCACTCCCAGATGGCAACTGCACTGGGCACCTCATTGCCCGAACCTAAAGTGGGGTTTACTGGTGGACCACTCAGGTACGATGGCAGATGTCAGTGAAACTTGGGCGGTATTATTTCCACAAATACCTCCATGATTCATACTCAAATTCATAAACAGCTTTGGAAATATTACACTCATATTTTTATATTATCCTATTTCATGTTGTCTTCAGATTTCTACTGCTGTAAATAGATGACATGATCGTGGAAACTCATAAGGAAATATTGAATTAGGGTTAGCTTACTGTGCAGAGGTGTAGTCTGTTATCATCATGATAAGAAGCATGGTAGCAGACATGGCAGACATGGTGCTCTAGGGATTGGTGAGAATTCTACATCCGGATCAGCAGGCATCAGGAAGAGAGAGTGAGACACTGGGCTTGAACATCTGAGACCTTAAAGCCTACCCCCCAGTGAAATATCTCCTCCAACAAAGCCACACCTACACTAATAGGGTCACATCTCCTGATAGTGCTACTGCCTGTGGGTATTTGGAAGCCCTTTTCATTCAAACAATTATCCATCTTTTTCTTAAAATAATTTTTCACTTATAATGCAGTTTAAAATGTAAAAGTTAATCTGTGCTCAATTATATTCTGAAGGTAGTGTTTATGTGACCACACTGCTACATAGGACATTCAAAATCCTACCATTGGTTCTTGTCTTACGTATCCTATAGGAAGTCATGAGAACAAATGGTAGATATGTCATTACATTTCCACTAGGAGAAATCCAAGATATTTTGCTTAAAGTATGACATTAGAATATTACAAGTGCTACAAAGTGAAAATTTCAACAAATTAGACAAAAATATTTTATATTTCCAATAAGAATTAGGATAGACACTTTTTTTTGCCTGAAAATATGAAGTTAGACTTTAAACATTTTGGAGGCAACTTTTCTAGAGTTTCCAAATGAATAAGGATATTTATGTAATTAATATTCATTCTGTGACTGAAGTTGCATTGAGACAGAGAAAGGAAGAATGCCTCGGGTGGGAGACGCTGCATTTTAAAGGGCCGCATTAATGTTTATGCAAGAGGAAAAAATTAAATTTTGTTTTAAAAAGTGATGAGTACCTTGGCAGTATAGCTCTATAAGAGGTTTGTTTTGTTTTGTTCTCTTTGTGTGTGTATGTGTTTTTTTTTTTTTTTGTATCACTGCATAACATTTGAAGCCCTTTTTGCTTCAAAAGTTGACCTACTTAGACGTGTTCTGATAATCCCAACTGTAACATATTCCCTCAGCTTTGTAAGCGCCTTTGGGTAGTTCATTGGAGAGGCAATTAATGTCATCAAGGAGTATAATGGAGCCATCACATTTCAAGAGATAACATTTATTTTCCACTAACTAACTTGGCTTCAATTTTAATTTTCTGTTTAATGATGCCACACTCAACTGGCAAGGCTGGATTTCCAGTGCTTCTTCTCCTTTTGCATGCACATGGATGCTTTGCTAGAAAGGTCCACGATGTACAAAGGATGGGCCCTTCCACCTTGTACTCAGCAGAACTTTCTCCCTGGGAAGGCTGAGTTGCATGTCAGAGGCCCGATTTCAGTCTTCTTGTTTGCTCTTGTCATTCTGTTTCACCAACATTTGATGCCTTGAGACAGTAGTAAGTTCCCGCCAACTCAGATATTGTCTCCCAGAGTTCAAGTCTTCCTCTATTCCTCTTTAGACACACAAACTTTTACAAAGAGCATAAAGGCTGAGATCTGTCTTTAACCAGTTCCATACTTGCTGAAGCTGTAAATATGGTGTTCTCTTTGACTTACTACTTCAAAGAAGGAATACAGGGAATGGAAGGCTATTTTAAGTGTGATGTGTACACCAATTGATATGTTAAAGAATGCACAAAATGTTCTCTGTAAACAGAAAAAAATTAGATTGTAAAATAGTATGTAATGTGGACACATATAGAAGTTATTTTAAAGTAAAATTAAGGCATGTTATAAGAACAAATTTATTTATTTATATTTAGTACTGTAGATTGGATCCAGGGCCACTTGCACACTGATCAAGCACTTTGCCAACAATCTGTATTCTGAATCCTTAATAAACAAATACAGTTTTCAGTCTGGAAATGTCTCCATATGTAAATAAAAGTAAATATATTAACAAAAATAAAATTAAATATTTTGACATCTACATGAATTATTTCCT
This sequence comes from Arvicanthis niloticus, assembly GCF_011762505.2. Taxonomy (NCBI): domain Eukaryota; kingdom Metazoa; phylum Chordata; class Mammalia; order Rodentia; family Muridae; genus Arvicanthis; species Arvicanthis niloticus. The sequence goes on from NC_047668.1 coordinate 31,802,123, forward strand.
TATATTCCACATACTAAAAGTAGACAAACCCTTGGTCTGTGTTTCCTAGAAAAGAATTGACCACCATTGGAAGATTATGGTGATTTCATATATGCAATTGTTACTAAGTTGAAGATTATGGTGATTTCATATATGCAATTGTTACTAAGTTTTTCTACAATTACTTTCTAGTTTATAAAGCATCATTTGGAAAAAACCGATACCATGGATTCTAGTTTTAGAAGGAGAGCTTACACTGTCCTAAAGCATGCTAAGAAAGCTATTGTCAAGTAAGAATTAAGCACACCACAGTAGTGTTCTTTTCTGGAAGACAGATATGCAGATTAGGCTTCATCTAATTGACACTAACTAGAGACACTGGACAAAAGGGAGCCTCCTCTGAGGAGCTGCATTTCTCAGATTGACCTATAGGCATGCATGTTCCTAGGCACTTTCTTGAGTAATTGATGGGAGGGCCTGCCAATGGGTGGCACCATCCTTGGACAGGTATATAAGAAAGCAAGCTGAGCAAGACTTGGGGAGCAAGGCAGCAAACAACATTCCTCAGTGGCTTCTGCATTCTGTAGAAAATATGAATTTAAACATGGTAGTTGAACTTGTCTTTTATTTTAAGAGAGTTAATTATGTTATTTAAAATTGTGTGTGTGTGTGTGTGTGTGTGTGTGTGTGTGTGTGTGTGTGTTCTACTCACTGGGGTGACAGGCCTGTGCAGGAAGATACCCAGCCTGTTAGTGGGTGTGGGGGTACTCAGTCTTGCACAGCAAATGCCCTTAATTTCTGAGCTTTCTCTGCAGGTCTACTTACCTATTTTTTTTTTTTTTTTTTGCTGTCATAAATTAGTTTATATTTTCTAGAAATTTTGATAAGTAGAAACAGCTTATCATATTGTACATCTGTGGGTAGTCAAACTTCTCTTTAGCACACCTAATTTAAGACTATCCATGCAATTTCCACACTTTGCTTATCAAAGAATCTATTAACAGGGTTTGTTTGTATCCAGCCTGAAGTTATTATGGGGAAGGCTTATGTGAACATTCTTGTGAAAGATGATCATTTTCCAAATTATCTTGACAATTTTGCTCTGAGATGTAGGTCTCTAAACTTGTCTTTTTAAACTTAAGTTTAAATTAATTATAGCAAAAGAGAACTCTCTAGACAACCCCCATACATTATGTGTATGTGTGTATGAGTGTGTGTGTGTCTGTGCAGAGATATAATCATGTACAAAATTTTCCTTGCGTAAAGTGGTTTTAATCCCCTATTTTATTTCAGAGACTCATTTGTTCAGTAACCCACTGAGAAAGTAAATAGCGTAATACTTTCATACTGCTATGTGGATATTTAAATGCAGAAGTGAAGATGAAAAGTTTGACTTGAACTTACTAGAATTTATGAATTAATACAAATGTACAATAAATTTACTGACAGAGCAAAGCGCCAAGTATCTTTTGTGCTGTTAACTGAAAAGTGAGGGCCTGTTTCCACTTTCCCAACAGTTACTCATGTCTAATAATGAGGGCGAGTCAAGTGTGCAACGGAAAAATGTCTTGATAATTAGATGATCTCAGATGGTCAGGTATTCCCACATTCATGTCTTCCTGTTTTTCTTCTACCAGGATAAGATTCAATAGTATGAAAATGAATCTTGAATACATCATTGAGTTTGGTCATCTCTGTGCATCCAACAAAATAATGGGCTCACCTAAACTGTGTTAGGGACTTTGTTGCATTTTTATATAGTATTATCTATGATTCTATTAATTGGTCATTCCATGGTTCTTTCTAAAAGCACTGGATTTTTCTGGATGTAGAATAGCATAAGAAAGCCATTAAAAGACTGGAAGTTTCTCATAGATAAGGCTAAGAACATTAGCAAATGTAACGATTGAACGTGTGGCCTGACGACAGTGGGGTGGCCGGGTTACCTAGCAGAAGCTATCAGTTTTACATGACAAAAGGGTGGTTATAGAATGAAATAGAATATAGAATACATTTTTATACTGTAAAGCATGGGTTGAAGTCCAGCATGCTTCCCATTGCCCAAGGGAAATGGTGTTGTAGATTAGCACATGGCTAGCCAAGTAAGAACTGCCGTGTTAGGACTCTATATGACTGTGCCCATGAAGCTGAGCTTGGAATGACGTGTCACCTCCAGGTCTGTGCTCCTTCCTTCAGACTTGCTGGAATCCCCAGATAGTTTTGATGTTGCTTCTAATTAAAATGTATCAGTGAGAGAAGAGTGGGATATTTAATTGGATGAACATTTTTTTTTTTTTAACAAATAGTCGTGATATAATTAACAAAGATAAATTCCTTGGAATTTAAACATGCATTATTTTCCATTTTTACTGGGTATTTTATGTATTTACATTTCAAATGTTATCTCCCCTTTCCCTGTATCCCCTCTGGAACCTCCCTCTCCCATCCCCTTCCCCTGCTTCTATGAGGACGCTCCCCTTCCCACCTACCCACTCCCACCTCACTGCCCTCTCATTCCCTACACTTGAGAACCGAGCTTTCACAGGACCAATGGCCTCTCCTCCCATTGATGTCTGACAATGCCATCTTCTGCTACATATGTGGCTGGAGCCATGTGCACTCTTTGGTTTGTGTTTTAGTTCCTGGGAGCTCTGGGGGCTTTGGTTGGTTGATATTATTGTTCTTCCTATGGGGTTGCAAACCCCTTCAGCTCCTTCAGTCCTTTCTCCAACTCCTCCATTGGGGGTCCTGTGCTAAGCAATTTGCTTAAAGTTATATTTAAGAATGCTGCTTTTATGTTTGTGCCACTGTCCTTTACATGTCAACTTCCAGGTCTCAGAAATATTTCTTTTTGTGTTCTCCACAAGAGCAAGGCTGAAAGCTGTGCCTTTCAAATGTCTAGAAGTTAATTGTCTCTCAGCAGAGAGACACAGACCAGAAGCCCTGCTGACAAAAGGGAATGGTAGGTTCCTTAGCTTAGGGTTTCCCATAACTCTTTTGACTCCTCAGAGTGAAAAAGAGTTAAAAGTTAGGAGATTTAGATGTGGGAATACAGTTTCATTGGAAGCTGTTCTGGAATGTTCTCTGCTTCTTTTTCAGGATTTCTTGAGAATCAAGAAGACATATATGTATATGCATATGTATGTTATTGATTTTCTTACTCAATAGATGTTTATTAAGCAACAAATATGGTTCAGTCAGTGGCCTAGATCTATACACTGGCTGGGCCGAGAAGGCATGTGATCTGATTGTTGGGAATTTATGGTCAAGGGCAGAGATGGAAGAGCTAAGACAACATTCAAGTAAATACCAGTCTAATTATAAATTATGGGGGTTTATAAAAGGATACTATGGAACTTAGGATAACCAGGATAGAAAGGGGTAACTCAAAAGAGGCTGCCTAGGGATGACCTACAGATGAGCGTGTGAGCCAAATATGATTCCTTATTCTATCAGGAAACAATATCTTGAGTAGAGAAGGGGGCTTCTTTGACCCCGTGGGCCAGCCAGTCTAGCCAGTTGGTGAGCTCCAGATTCAATAAGAAGCTGTATCTCAAAAGCTCAGGCTAAAGAGGGCAGCGATGCTGACCTCAGACGTCTGTGCATCAGTGCAGGTGAACACACACACATACATAGACATAGACCACACACACGTAGGCACCAACAAAATTAAATTTCTAATTATTACAAATTATTAATTTGTAATTATTACTTCCCTCTAAACTGATATTTGACTTGTTCAACATAAAGGTATTTGATTTAAAAAATATATATTGTATATATAAATATTTTCCTTAATTCTTTGAGAACTTTATACAGTGGTTTTTTTGTCATAGTCACCTCCAGTTTAGCTCCCGAGTTCCTTGCAGATTCACCTCCTACCTGAAAACCTTATCATCTCTCTTAAGTTACCCAGTTTTTGCTGCCCATAAACTCCTGATTTAGGACAGTTCACTAATACATGGTTCAGTTACCAGGGTGCATACCTCAAAGAAAGCAAATTCTCCCTTTCTGAGAGGCCACCAACTGTCCATAGCACCTCAGTTAGGGGAGGGAGGTCATGGCCTCTTCCTACTCCATGTGATAATACTGACTGGCCGGATGCTATCCAGGCAAGCACAGCTGCCCTGAGTTCGTGAGTACAACATTCCTGTCTTGTCTAGAGACATTGTCTCTTTTTTGGTCCTCCTTGACTGCCAGCTCACATTATATTTCTACCTCCCTCATCTTAGATGGTTCCTGAGCAGTGAGAAAGGATTGGGATACACACATTCCATTTGTGTCTGAGCTCTTTGCAGTAACTCACTGTCCACACTTTGACCTCTTGAAAGTTTTTGCATTAACCACTGTCCTTAGCACAAAGCAATTTCTCTGATGAGGTCTGAGAGCTGTGCTAATACAGGTTCAGTCCTGGTGCAACCCATGTGTCCCTCTGGAGATGCTGGGAGATGTTACTGGTGTTGGGTTTCAATGGTCTTAAAAGCTGAAGAAAGCTGACATCCTCACAAGACTATTGGTTATATGGTATTTTGTGGAGGCATGTGAGGTATGTCCCACCAGAGAAGATGAATTGCAAATTCTGTGACAGATTCATAGCACATATGTAGAGACAATATGTAAAACCTGAAAGTGTATATATTGTTATCTATTCATTATGTGTGCATTATATGTGTAATAACACATGTATCAAATATTGAAAGTCATTAACTTCCCTCAGTATGCTGGCTCTTAACTTAAACTCGAATTCTGGAGATTAGCGTGGGCACTCTTGAATGAATATGGAAGAAGAAACAGGATGTCTCCAGTGTCTTGCTGCTGTCTCATCTTCTGGCCTATTTTATAAGGCAGACTTCAGCTATATAAACACATGTTGAAATCAAATCCAGAGTCACCAGGAAAACACACAAAGTCACATGACTGCTCAGGAATCACCATGAACTTACCTCCTACAAGTCCTGTTATGATCTCTGCATCTTTATTAGTCACCCCTTCCCCTCCTTCCTCTATACCTTGAACATTTACCAAAACTGACTAGAACCTACGTAAAGCGGGAATGTTTTATGGCATTTGGGAAGAACTGAAGTGCGTCAGTTCAAGAACAATGCAGTGTCTCGCCTGTTCTGCAGGATTTATTTTTCTTTGCCCAGAGTGTGCTTATTCTTGGCTTAACACCCATTTCTTTCAAGGTCTTTTAAACGAGAACTTGCAGGTTATCCATAAAACTGCAAGGCCTCTGAGACAGTTCGTTCACCTTACGTACATAGTTCGAGGAACTGCTTATGTAAATTTAGATTCCATCTCTGATGGAGTGTTTTGACAAAGTAATACCAGCTTGATGCTATTTAAAATATTTTGACAGATGGGAAAATTGTTTCAGTCTGACTTGAGCAGCACTTTATAGCAGTATTTTGCAACTTAGGAAAAAAAAAAAATTGGTAAAGGTACGCTCACTGTTCCCGGAAATAACATCCTTGCATTCTCTCTGAGAGGAGCAGAGCCTCCATTCAGTCAGAGATTATAATATGTGTGTTGCATGTGCTAAGGATTCATGTTGTTTAAGCAAGAGGGAACATTTGCGGGCTATTTTCAAATAGGGAACACTTATTGTTCTGTAAGCAAACCTAAAGAAGTTTAGAAGAGTTGGCTGTGTTACCACGTGCTTCGGGGCCCACCAGGTAGAGCCTCTCCAGTGTCTTCCCAGAGCAGCACTGCCTAATGCTCCTGGAAGCTTGCAAGAAGTGTGCCTTCTAGGTCTTGTGAATCAGACACTGGTGAAACCAAACCACATGGGTTGTAGCAAGGCTCCTTTCGACCTCTTGGCCATAGAGAAACTTTGTAAATACCACACCTGCCTTCTTCAGAGAGGGGGACTCAGAAGGAATTGCTCCATGTAGTGTCTAGCCTCTTCACAACTACAGAAGTTTTGAGGCTGGTTTATCTACCATAGTTTTACATCAGGCTATGATTAAGCTACCAATATGGGTCTTCCTTTGGAGGAGAACCTAAGATGTCCCAGATGTCTTAGGCCAGAATGTGTTCCAATATTTTTGTCATATAGTGACCTGTCATTGAATATAGTCAGCAAAATGATAGCTGGCATGTGTTTCAGCAACAGCTTCATGCTCATTAGACCATGAGTGCGTGCTTTGGGTTTCTAATTATAGTAGAAGGCAGGTCATAAAAATGAGAAATGTATATTAAGGTTTAAGTTTTTGTCTTCTCACAGGCACAGCTAGCTGTGTCCATGGCTAACATTTCCTTCAGGTCAGACAGAGAACTCAGAATGCAATCAGGGCTTTCTACAAATGTGAAATCAGAGGAAAGGGAAGTTGATATTTTCTCAAGGTCCTCTATTAACTTGTGTAAGTCCCCCATACACACATACAACACATGATACATGGGAAGAGGAGGGAAAGTGAAAAGAAGGAAGAGAGAGAGAGAGCGCACCCTAGAAATGGACACACACACACACACACACACACACACACACAAGTATATGCTGTAGAGGACACCAAGCATCAGTGTCTTCTACTTAACCATGTTATATAATTTTACTGTGTTTATCTCTTTCTGGTGTTTTAAGGAAACATCTTTAAGTAAAATGCTAACAATTTTAATATCACTAAGTGAACTTTAATAATATCTGCATTTTAGTGTCATATTTTTACATGAATTACATATTGATTTTTGTTAATTTTCTTCTCAGTTCAGAAGAAACATGATAAAGACAAAGATGGCAATCGATTAATGCTATTTTAACCAAAATTATGCACTTAATGTTTTAGGGAGATCTTTACTGCCAGACAGTATATTAAGTGCAATTAATTTTATGATGAATTAATGTATTTTGTCCTTACAGTCAACTTATAACAAAGGCCTTTAATTTTTTAATATGATCTCTAGTGAAAATGATATATTTGCCCCTTGCATTTGTATTATATATGAGTGGGGAGAACAAATAACAAATTCACTTTTATAGTGTCTTATACTTTATATTTTCTTTTGTATTTCATTTCAATTTTTTTTTGTTTCCTTCCATTAAAAAAGACCATGTGGGATTTAGCAGATGGATTTCACTCCACATCTGCTTATAGAATGCAACCTGCAGAATGAGCCTGCTGCTCTCAGACAAGTGGCATTATTGTCCATATTTACATTAAAGGAAGCAGGCTCAGATAGGGCGGGTATCTGGGTTGTCAATTTTATAAGTAACTGGCCAATCTAGGGTTCAGAATTGACCATGGGCATCTATGGGCTTCAGCGGTTACTGTGTATTCTGTCTTGCTGGGTCAGAACCTTTATATCCCAGTACTATCAGTGTGTATGGATTCCTCACCTAAGTATAGGGGTAGAGTTGTGACTGCTGAGTTTCTATTTGGAAGGACAGAGAAGGAGATGGTGGGAGAGACACAGGCTTTGGCTCTTTCACTATGAGTTGTACACAACTTTTGTCTTTTACTTAGAGTGTGTGTTTGTTCAGAGATGGTTTCTGTACAGGAGCCAACAGAGAAGACTTTAGAAGGGAAATAGAATTTTCTCTCACAATGCCCACTTGGCAGCTGCGGAAAAGCTTTGTGCCCAACCTTAGAACTCCATCTTTGAATGTGAAGGTCCCTGAATAAGGGGACGATGGGAAACTGCCTTCGGCCTCATGGTATTCATTCCTCCTTGGGCTTTCCTCAGTGTGAAAGACATGGCTGTGCATGAATAACAACACTGATGTTTACTTCTTGGATTTGATAGTTGATCTGAAAATATGTGTATACAGATACAGCACTCAAAGGCAGGAGAGCTGTGTCACACATCTCCAGCCTCTGTTCCTCCCCTTTCTCAGAATCAGTTACCCCTTCTTCATTCTCACATGACCTTCCAGAATGTGGCAATTCATGCGTCTGGGAAATTATGTGTGAACATTAACACATTACAGATCATCTTGGTGCTTCTTTTTCTTTTCCTTCTTCTTCTGCTTCTCAGAGGTCCTCTTCACAGCTATCTAATACTTTATGGTATGGAATTTTCTAAAATTAACCACCAGGCTTTCGGTTAGCAGGTATTGTGTAATTTCTAATACTTTGCACATCAGATTATTTAGATGCAAATTTTGCCTAAAGTCCTGAGAACTCAGTGTGCTCTCATATTCTTAAGCTTAATGGCCCTGGAAGTGAGTCTTCAGCCTGGATGGACTGAGATGAGATTGTTGAATTAGGTCACATGTGTGACAGGAAGCTGCTTGATGTCAATTTTCTCGGACAGCTATTTTTAGCTTCTGAACAGTAATCATGGCAAGAGATCTTTGTATCTTGCCCTAGACAATCTTCTCTTGGAAGATTAAAGTGGACCCCTTTAAAGGGTTCAAAAATGCAATTTGCTAACAGTTTAATGGGTTGATTAGGGTCTTTGATAGTGTATTTCTGAAGGAGAAAAATGGTTTTGTGCTTTATTCTCCATAGTCATTAAAGATTTTCAGATCTGTTTTCTTGTAATCCATGGAGTTTTGAAATCCTAAATATTAGGCATGTGTTTTCTTAAATGCACAGTTTTCTGTTTCTCTGTCCAGGTCTAGGGATGCTCAAATCAGTTTTACAGAGGAAGTTTTCTTTGTCATCAGAACTTTCTTTCACTCATACATCTATTAGGCATAGTTTACTTCAGGAAAAATGTATCCAGTATTGGTGATTAGTAATTGTATAGAAAACAGGCAAGCATGACAGTCAAGTGGTAAGTTGATAGGAATTTATGGATAAGTCATTCGGTTGTCTTCTGTTTTTCTGACCCAGTTATAGTCACACACAAAGATAACAAAATTGGCAATATGTGACAAACAGTCTGAAAAGGATACACTGATGCAGAGTCTCTGAGAATCGGATTTAGTGCTTGACATTTTCCTGTCCAGAGATTTATGCCCTGACACTGAATTATTAAGGCTCAGGTCTGAACGTGTGGTTCATTTCCCCTTGCTCAACATCTTGAGAAGAGCTGCAGCCTGGGGCTCGAGTTCCAGTTAGCCAGGCTTGGGGATTGAGGCTGGAGAGCCCCATTGACAGGAATGGACTTTGGGCTATTTTGATTTTAATATATGTAAATGTCTTTATAATGTATAATGTGTTAGGTAGAAAATTATTTCACATGCCAACAATTTAATTTAAAATGATACTCTTGAATATTTTATAAACCACTGGAATAATATCACACCCTTAATGAGAGTGAGAATGATGTGCTTGCTTTGTGTACTCAGCCACGTGGCTTGTGTTTGAATTCACAGCCTCGGTTTCTCCTGCTCTGTCAGGGATTTTGTGCAAACATAGGAAATAAACAAATCAAGTTGAATGGCAATCATCTTCACTTGAAAAATTTCACTAAGAACTATTCAATATACTTTTTGAATGAATTTCAGAGATGTGCAATGTCTACTTCGAACCCATAATCTGATTATATATAAAATTAAAGATAATATAGGTGGACAGAATCAATACTTCCCCAAATTTAGTCAGATGGTGGGAACACAAGCCAGAGAGTATTCGCCTTTCTAAACCATTTTTATTCTTTGTAAAACTGCCTTCCCATCCTCCTTCCTTACAGGGTAAAACCTTTCCTTTGTCAAGTCATGTTGGATAGTTCCATGGTGACACGCTCTGTAGAAACTCAGGTTAGCAAGTGAGATCAGGAGAGGGCAGGGCAATACCAGAACGGAATCAGTCTATTATGTTCTGGAGATGGAAGAGCACAGCTATATCTCCAGATCAGAGCCCAGCTGGGGACACTGCAGACTTCTTTGTGACTGCTTCTAACCCAGAACTACAATGAAGGAGTTATTTCTTTCAGGCTGGAGAAATCCAGGAGAATGGAAAGAGTGGGAGATAAATTATGAATTAGCCTGGACTGGCTGCTTGAGAATTCTATTTATAGTTACACTTGGTACAAAGTGCCTGGAAAAAACGGCAGTAAGTTGAAGCTGAGGTTGTATTTCAGGTGATGACTTTGTTTTTTTTTGTTTGTTTGTTTTTTGTTTTTTGTTTTTTTTTTTCTCTGCCGGAGCTGTGTCGGACAGCCTTAGGAGTTCT